>NC_053024.1:92908594-92973620 GCF_003073215.2 Triticum urartu
TTAATTTTAAAAATGTTTAGAATTCAAATTTTGTTTAAATTTTCAAAATATGTTTAAATTTGTGTTCACATTTTATTGATTTTGTTCATTATTCCAAAAAAATGGAATTTTAAATTGTTTAGCATGTCTAAACAGATGCATGCTGCCAAACAAAGTCACAGCTTAGCATGTCTCAGTGCATACATCGCTGCCAATCAACACCAACTGCATGGACTCTGCATGTCTACACTCAGCATGTATGAGAGGAGAACAATTAGACTAGGTCCATACATGCTACCAAACATACCCTAAGACACTTGGATTGGAGAGGATTCACGGAGGTGCTACGAACAAGAGCTTCCTGTGCTGCGTGCCGCCATGGATTCGAGCAGGATTGGCAAGAAAAGAAGATGAACCCTCAGCCTAGCTCAGGGAAGAAGAGAGGGGGGAAATCATTCGCGCGCTAGTTCTAGTGGCCCTCAGCTGTTCCACGCCTTTTCTATCCAGCCGACACGCCTCGCTGGCAGGGGCCACTGGCACGTTCCCAAAACCACCTTCCCAAACCACCAAACCAGGCGCCAGGGGGTGTTTTGCCCGGTTTAAGCAAGTTCAGGGGATTAAGTAGGCCAAAATTCAGTAGAGGGGGTGATGTGGTCTAAATGTGAGAGTTCAAAGGGGTATATACATTTAACTCGTGGGCAAAAAGGTATTTTCTTCGATAAAGGGCTTTTCATTGAATTGAAATATCGAGTTGATACAACCGCATCAAAGATCACCCGGCCTCTGCATAGCTAGATGCACACAGCCAAAGTTTCAAAGTACTAGAAGCCAAAAAAAGGCAAAAAAACGCCAGCAGTAGCGAAAAAAGATAAAAGAGGCCTAAGGTGATGTCGGTCCAATCCGAAGGTCACACCGCCATCCATGGGGGTAAAAAATGTCCTTGGCCGAGCACTCCAACCGGGTAGAAGCCATCATAAAAAAGTCTCTGTCCTCCGGCCTCTGCAGGATAGACCACATACGAAGCCATCGCAAGCATATATGAATTACCTGCATAGGAGATGAAACACTTTTATGATTAAAAACAATATCATTCCTGGTGAGCCACAACGCCCAACATAAGGCAGCCGCCCCCGCAAGAATGTGCTTAGACAATTGTTTATCTATTCCCCTCAACCAATTGCCGAACATATTCCGTATGCTGCGTGGAGGATATAGATTCGAAGCAATTTGGACTGTTGCCCATACCGATCTAGCAAACTTGCAATCAAAAAATAGGTGTTTAATGGATTCATTATGATTGCAGAAAACACATTTTTTGCAGCCTTGCCAGTTTCGTTGAGCTAGATTGTCCCTAGTTAAGATAACTCCTTTGTTGAGAAACCATGGGAAAATTTTCACTTTTAGAGGAATCTTAAGCTTCCACAATTTTCTATTATCAGATGGAACCTCGTTATGAACCAATGCATCATACATGGATTTAACCGAAAATCTTCCATTCAGATGCAGGTTCCATTTAAAGATGTCCGATTCAGCCGACAGTTGGACAGCTCCCAAACGAGTCAGCAAATCGTTCCATGCAGTCAGACGAGGTCCAGAAATCGTTCTGCGAAAAGAAATATCCGGGTGTTCTTGTCCCAATACCTGCTTAATCGTGACAAACTTATGTCTAACTATCCGATATAAGCTTGGGTATTGCACATTTAGAGGAGTAGTCCCGAGCCAGGTGTCTTCCCAGAATCGAATCTGGGAGCCGTCCCTAACCGAGAAAGTGCCAAATTGGAAAAAGAATTCTTTAGCTTTCATAACCCCACTCCAAAAATGAGAGTCACCTGGTTTCCAGTAGACCTGGGAGATTGCTTTGGACCCAACGTATTTATTACGAATGATCTCCTGCCAAACACCATCCTCAGTGAGTAATCTGTATACCCATTTGCTGAGCAATGCAATGTTTTTGATCTCAAGATCCTGGATTCCGAGTCCCCCTTGGCTTTTAGGACGACATAATATATTCCACCTAGCCAAGCGGTATTTCTTTTTTTCATTGTCACTCTGCCAAAAAAACCTTGATCTAAAATAATCAAGGCATTGGAGAACACCTTTTGGCAGATGAAAAAAAGATAGCATGTAAAGGACCATGTTGGTAAGAACCGAGTTGATCAGAACTAGTCGGCCCCCATAGGACAAGAGTTTGGCCTTCCAGCTCGCCAACCGTTTCTCCAGTCTCTCTTCAACATGTTTCCATTCAGCGATTGTCAAACACCGATAATGAATAGGAATACCTAGATATCGAATCGGAAATTGGCCTAGTTGGCATCCAAATATATCAGCATATTCTTGTGAAGTTTCTGCGGCTTCGCCAAAGCAGAAAAGTTCACTCTTATGAAAGTTTATCTTAAGGCCAGAAAGATCCTCAAAAGCACATAATAACAATTTGAGGTTTCTAGCCTTTTCTAGGTCGTGATTCAAAAACAAAATGGTGTCATCCGCATACTGTAAGATTGACAGGCCTCCTTCTACTAGATGAGGAATGACCCCGGTGATTTGACCAGCTAGCTTGGCCCTCTCAATGAGAGTAACTAGCATATCAGCCACGATGTTGAAAAGGATAGGTGATGCGGGGTCGCCTTGGCGTAGCCCCTTCCTAGTCTGGAAATAATTGCCTACGTCATCGTTCACCTTGATAGCCACGCTACCTCCAGACACAAAGTTCTCAACCCATCGGCACCAAGTATCGGAAAACCCTTTCATACAAAGAGTTTGAAGCAAAAAAGGCCACTTCACCTTATCATAAGCTTTCTCGAAGTCAATCTTAAAGATGACCCCATTCAACTTTTTACGGTGGAGCTCATGAACAGTTTCATGTAGGACAGCAACACCATCTAACATGTTCCGTCCTTGCATGAAAGCTGTTTGTGTTGGTTTGACTACATGGTCTGCGACCCCATTCAGCCAGTTAGTCGTGACCTTGGTGAAAATTTTAAAGCTCACGTTTAATAAGCAAATCGGTCTATATTGTTGAATCCGATTGGCATCCTTTATCTTTGGTAAAAGGATAATTTCACCAAAATTGAGTCTGGAGATGTCTAGTCTATGAGCATGCAGTTTATTAAACAATTGAACCAGGTCAGACTTTAACATATCCCAAAAAAATTGATAAAACTCCGCCGGAAAACCATCCGGTCCCGAAGATTTGTTGTGTTCCATTTGAAAAATCGCAGTCCGTATTTCCTCCCTAGTGAAAGCAGAGGTTAGGAATTCATTTTCCGCAGCGAAAACTTGCTGGATGTCATGACAAATAGACTCATCCATCTCTAGCATAGTTTCCGAGGAAGGACCAAACAAGTCTTTATAGTATTTTGTAATAAAGTCCTTGAGCGGAGCGTCCCCCTCAATGCGACCCTCGTCCTGATCAAGGGTGAATATTCGTTTCTTTCTATGTCTGCCATTGGCTAACATTTGAAAGTACTTCGTGTTATCATCCCCAAGTACCAACGAGTCGCTCTTGCACCGTTGGTACCATTTGATTTCCTCTTCGCGTAAGAGACGGGCTAGCTGCTCATTGAGATGACTTTTTTGCTCAATCTCAGCCGCAGATAGAAGCCTCACCTCCGCGATCTTATCTAAGGAGTCGATCAAGACAGATAGTCGCAACTTCTCTTTCTTATAAATCCCAGCGGTGTGTTTAGCCCATCCGCGGAGGAATTGGCGCAACGCACGAATGCGATTATTCCAACGTTGAATTGGTGTATCACCCCGTGTTGGGCGTTGCCACACCTTTTTAACCAATTCAGGGAAACCCTCTCTAGTGAGCCACCCCAGTTCAAATATAAACTGATGGCGGTTCGAAGTGGGTGCTGCTTGACCAAAATCAGTAAGCAATGGAGCATGATCCGATAAGGCCTCAATTCTCTCCAAAGCCCGCACTGATGCTAATGGATATTTAAATTCCCAGTCTGTGGTGACTAGCACCCGATCAAGTTTTTCGAACGTCGGGATAGATCTATTATTGGCCCAGGTAAATTGGCGCCCCGAGAGAGAGAGAGTTCCCGCAAATCAAGACTGTCAATGACAGCATTAAAAAGAAACGGCCATCGAGTGTCGAACCTATCATTGTTTTTATCCTACTGGTATCGCAAAATATTGAAGTCCCCCCCAAGTAGCCTGGGGTGAGGATTTTCTCTGCAGGTATTGACAAGTTCTTTGAGGAAGACCGCTTTAAATTCATCTTGAGCAGCACCATATACGGCAACCAAGCTCCAAATGAAATTATCGGATTTGTTTCTAAGGTGGAATTTAATATGATACTCCCCCTTTGAAGTTGAAAGAAGTTCCAAGTAAGTGGAGTGTATTCCTAAAAGAATACCTCCGGACCTCCCTGAAGGCGGCAGGATATGCCATTCGTAATCTTTGCCACATGAAAAATGGTCCAAATCACGCATTGGAAAGTCACGCTTACTACACTCAGAGATTGCCACGAAGTCGAGGGCATGATCCCTAACACAATCGGAAATATGTTTGTACTTAGCCAAGTCACCAAGACCTCTGCTATTCCAAAACATTCCTTTCATGGAGAAACTTTATTACGTTTGGATACTTTGGTCTTCTTCTTAGGGCGACCCTTTTTACTACAAGAGTTAGACTTGTTCTTAGGTACTGATGCAACGAGCTCACAAAGCATCGTATCACGCATGGTATCTTCAAAGTCTACCTCTGTAATATCATTGAGAGGAGTGTGCCTTCATGGTTGGCATCGGACTCCTCATCCTCCTCATCTGATACTAGTGGATCCGCCGTCAGAAGCGTTCTAGGAGCAACCGTAAGCCGGTCGAACTCCATTTGCTTAAGAGCTTTAACTGAGAAATCAACTACTGCATCATTTCTACCTAATGAAATACCAAGGCTAGCAATATTTGAAGACATTTTGGCTTTATCAAAAGATAGAAATGATTTACAAGGAGACGTACCATCAAAGTCGAGGTTCCGCGATGCCGTTCTATGCATGGCCCTCTGCATGGAATCCTCATCAGTGGCCCCCACAACATGGCGGCCGCTACGTCTAGGCGGTGAAGTAGTAAACTCCAAAGTAACCCGCATCCCATAGGGCCGGAAAGGTGGTGTAGATGGCTCCGGCGTAGCAGCGGGAGACCTAGAACGCTGCAGCTCATCCTCCATAACAGCGATACAAGGAGCAGCCTCCTCGTCCCGCGGCGGTGACGTAGGAGACAGCGCCGGCCCCGTCGACGCTGCGGGAGACCGTGAAAGCTGCAGCTCATCCTCCATGACAGCGTTCGTAGGAGCAGCCTCCTTGTACTGCAACGGCGGCGCAGGAGACAGCGCCCGAAGCGTCGCCAAGGCCATGTCATGATCTGCAC
Source organism: Triticum urartu (assembly GCF_003073215.2). Taxonomy (NCBI): domain Eukaryota; kingdom Viridiplantae; phylum Streptophyta; class Magnoliopsida; order Poales; family Poaceae; genus Triticum; species Triticum urartu. The sequence goes on from NC_053024.1 coordinate 92,913,946, forward strand.
GCACCGCCGGGGAGAAAATCACACCCCGACGACCAGAAGACCGAGAAGAAGCCGATGTCGGTGTCGTCAGATGCTCCAAAGCAGCCTCCGACGGTGATCCCATCGCCAAGGGCGCCGCAGGCCAAGGGCAAAAAGGTATGACTGCAGGATATTGGTGCTGTAGGAATTTAACGTTTATCTTTAGTACGAGCGCATTACTGTATGTCGAGCATATATTCAGCGCAAACACCTAGTGCTGTAGGATTTTAACTTTAATGTCTGGTGCCTACACATTACTGGGTGCTGAAAAAAAAGTTCAGAGGTAGATTAGAATGTTTGGGTTTCATTCGACATAGAGTTAGTACAAATGGATTGTGTGCATCTGAATCGTTTGGAGCCTTAGGCTATCATTTCAATTCTGAGTTGTGCTGTCTTTGTGTCTAACTTTGGTTATATAGAACAGAGAAAATCGCCAACAGATTGAAGACTGCTAATGGTGTTGTCGTGAACTGCAGGTTATGGCTGGGTAGCGCACCACCAGATCAGACGCCATGCCTTCTAGAATGAGTGGTATGGAGAAGTCGATCCGCAAATACGCGGAGGACCCAACAAAGAGTGTAATAAGGCCTGAGCTTGGACTGAACTGAAGCGGCGGCTTACAATGTCACTGAAATAGAGAAGATGAGGAAGTATGTCACAGTGCACAACAATGCAGTAAAATGGAGAAATGGAGCAGGGTTGAGTACGAGGTGAACATAAGTGAAGACAAAGAAGAATGTACGTGTGAATGTGGACAGTTCGAGCACACTGGGATGTTGTGCTGCCATGTTCTAAGGGTAAATTGACTTATCAACTCCGTTCGTTCAAAAAGAAAATGTATTCGCGACCAAGAAAACTAAAACGTTTTTGCACTGACGCAGGTGATGGAAATACTTCATGTTGAGGAAATCCCGGCTAAGCATATATTGAAGCGGTGGACAAACGACCAAGGGACATACTACCCCAACATCTGGTTCAGTACTAGAGAGATGATCCAGTTAACCTGTCATTCACGTGTAGGCACTCCACCTTTTACTTGAAAGCCATGGATGTAGAGGCTTTCGATCACACTTATGTTGGTTTGGATGCTTTAATGGTGAGTGGAGCACCTTTCGCCGAGAGGAGGGATGGTCTGGGTTTTGAAGACCGCATGGCCTGCTTAGTTCCTGGTACATTACCTGGGAACGGAGAGATTGCTTGTGTTGGCAAGCAATGAAATTGCTGAAAAATGCATTAGCACTGCGAACTCTGTCAGTATGAATGCTCTGCATGGGCTAACAGTACCAGAGAAGCAGAGAGGGGTCGGGAGACCGACAAACTGCAGGGAGAAGGCACCGTATGAGGGGCTGAGCAAGCGTACAAGATTCTGCAACATATGTCGTCGAGAGGGCGATAAGCGGACTATGTGTCCTGAAAGAGGGGATGCACCCAAAAAACTGCGGAGGCCTAGGAAGTGCAAGAATTGTGGCATGGAAGGACATCGTCGGACCACTTGCACTAGGCGGATGGGTGTTGCTGAAACATGAAAACTGAATTTTGATAATCTGTAGTTCCGAGGATTTTCTGGTGTGTTTTTGTGAGCTTTGCTCCACGCTTGTTCCTCAGTTTGGAGAGACACGTCATAGACTGTAAACATAGGTTTGTTTCTTAATAATTTGTGGCATGCATTTGGCACACTGTAACTTAAGTGTCAAATTAAAATATTTGGTAGGACATGTTCGATGTGCCATTTTTTTTATCTGGATAAATTGCAGTTTGCTGAAACTCAGTTTGGTCTCATTTTCAGCAAGAGGTGATTGCCGGGGCAATGAAAAAATAACTATGTGCATTTAAAATGGGGATTCTCACTAGATTTGGAGGGCTAGAGCAATGGTCACTGCTACGTATGAAATGGGGATTCTTCTGTTTGAGTGCGTCTGGATGGAAGTGGAAGGCGAGATGATGGGTGGGTGCATTTAAAGCCAGCCCGTCTACGCGCCGTTTGGAGACCGGTGGAGTCGATGACTCAGCCTGGCTCTAAGGCTGGTCATAGTGGGAGTAACATAGGTAGTAACATAGATGCCACATAAGCAAAAATGTTGATGTGGCGAGTAGTTAATGAGGAGAGAGGCAAATAGAGTAACCTAATATGTTACCATCACATAGCGCTTTCCAATGCAAAATGAGTCTACAAAACAATAAATGAACATGTGTTGTTACTACATATATGACACTTCCCGCTATAAGGGTAGTAACATAGAGTAGTAACGTATGCATGTTACTACTCTAAGTTACTCCCCACTATGACCAGCCTAATAACACGCCGATCCGTCAGCCTGCTGCCTGTTCCGCCTCACTACTGTAACGCGCCGTTGCAATGATTACGCTACAGCGGTTCAGTGGGAAAATGCGAATACGACAGTGAAATACACTGGATGGCACGGATCCACATGTGACGTGTTGGATCACAGGCCGGAAACACACGCGAGCACGGTGGAGACAGACAAGAGAGGGAGGAAGACGAACACACGGGATTTTGCGAGGCGCAACTGCCGTCCTCTTTTCTGGTTTTCTTCTCTTATTTATCTTTTGATTACATGCAAACTTGACCAGTTAAACCGGCCGAACTCTATGCCACGACCCACCATATTCGTGCCATCCCACGATAGTGCATCGTGGCTCAACTAACTCACGTACTAATAGCCGCAACGTAAACTCGAACGCTTCTGGCTAATGATCCTATTTACATGCATCGACTCAATCCACGTGTACACATCCATCAATCGGCGTACACACGGACAAGCAAGGACTCAACTAGCTAACAAACCAGCTAGCATGCAACTTCTTAATTAAACATGCATGCATGACACGGTAAAAAACTCTACTAATGCATGTAACAAGATTAAAACTAATAAATCGGTGGTGTAGATTTCGGGATCATCTGAGCCCGGGCTCAGAAACCGATTTTCGCTGTAGGAGTGGCTTTTTTTTATACCTGCTGTCGGAGTATCTATATATACAAAAATTAATCATTATGCTTGTGAGATCAGAGTAACCAAATTTGTTCAGCTGACCTCTCTACAAATTCAGGGCGGTTGGACACAAAAGCCCACTTCTAAAGAACTATAATGATCTGTTTGAATTACTAATTAATAGTATAAACTGGAACAGGAGGTCAAGTTTCTTGGACACAAGTTGAACATGCAACAACTACATGAGCAAAGCATTACTATCCGTGACAAAACCTAGAAGCTTGATACAAAACATTTTGAACTGCAGAGACAACAGAATCAACTTTGAATATTTTCTAAGAACAAACCAGCAACATCTACGAACTAACAAAATTGTAACATCAAAACAGGAAATCATAAAAGCACTAAATATACGCCGAAGCAAATTATATGGCAGTTGACATGTACATTTACTAGAAATATAAGACATTTCTTAGTTCAATTTGAACTACAAAAACGTCTTATATTATGGTACAGAGGTAGCAGTAAGCAGCAAAATGCAAGGTCAAACCATTTTTACACATGGGATGCTTCCTTTTTTTTCAAAATTGCATGCCAAACCTACACTGAAAGGATTAAACTGTACCAAGTAGTGGTGGAGCTGCTGCTGGGCCTGGGCGGCATACACTGCCGGTGCAGGACTGTAGTACACCACCGGGACGTTGGTGGCCACCGTGAAGAGAGCCAGCACACCGGCTGCCAAGTAGAGACTGCAGGTACCATCGGCGAACTTGTGACACTGGTGCAGGGAACGGCCCACCAGGTCTGACACCGTCAACGAGCAGGCAAAGGAAACTAGCAGTAGGCCCATCATCACCTGTGACAGGAAATTTTCAGTTACAAAACATGGTATGTGCATATGTGGATGTTTATGCATACGTGATAGCTCACCGTGTCAAAGAGGCCGAGTGCAGTCAACGTCCCAGCACTTGCTGGGGCCATGCCCTGCAGATCATGGCCCCATCGTGTACTACACGAAGAAGGCTCACGGTCATCTGCAAGGGCAGGACGTAGCGCAGAAAGCTACAAAAGGAAATATAGTTAATTGAGTTCATGATAAAATATAGTTGGGCTGGGTGGGGGGTGTATAGCCCCCTCAGTTATACACATAGCTCTGCCATTGGGTACAGGAGTCTGTCTTGATTCTTACCTCTACTCCATCTAACATTGACGTCTTATAGGGTGCCGTCACGCTTTGCGGTCTACTTAAACAGGCCGCAACTAATGGTCAGTGACTCAGTGTACATAAATTGTGTAGTATACTACTATGGAAAAATAAAGCTAGGTAGTATCACTCACCAACTCACCTTTTCATACTGAAGCATGCATGCATGGATGCATATTTCCGTATAACCTACATGCTCGTTTTAGTGCAATTTTTAGAATCGTGGCATGGGATGCTTCCTTTTTTTTTCAAAATTGCATGCCAAACATACACTGAAAGGATTAAACTATACCTAGTAGTGGTGGAGCAGCTGCTTGGCCTGGGCAGCATATACTGCCGGTGCAGGACTGTAGTACACCACCGGGACGCTGGTGGCCACCGCGAAGAGAGCCAGCATGCTGGCTGCCAAGTAGAGATCGCACGTACCGTCTGCGAACTTGTGGCACTGGTGCAGGGAACGACCCACCAGGTCTGACACCGTCAACCAACAGGCAGAGGAAACTAGCCGTAGGCCCATCATCACCTATGACAGGAAATTTTCAGTTACAAAACATGGTATGTGCATATGTGGATGTTTATGCATACGTGATATCTCACCATGTCAAAGAGGCCGAGTGCAGTCAACGTCCCAGCACCTGCTGGGGCCACTGCCCTGCAAATCATTGCCCCATCGTGTACTACACGAAGAAAGCTCACGGTCATCTGCAAGGGCAGGACGTAGCGCAGAAAGCTACAAAAGGAAATATAGTTAATTGAGTTCATGATAAAATATAGTTGGGCTGGGTGGGGGAGGGGCTATAGCACCCTCAGCTATACACATAGCTCCGCCATTGGGTACAGGAGTCCGTCTTGATTCTTACCTCTACTCCATCTAACATTGACGTCTTATAGGGTGTCGTCACGCTTTGTGGTCTACTTAAACATGCCGCAATTAATGGTCAGTGACTCAGTGTACATAATTTGTGTAGTATACTACTATGAAAAAAGAAAGCTAGGTAATATGACTCACCAACTCACCTTTTCGTACTGAAGCATTCATGCATGGATGCATATTTCCGTATAGCCTACATGCTCGTTTTAGTGCAATTTTTAGAAACGTGGCATGGGATGCTTCTTTTTTTTTCAAAATTGCATGCCAAGCATACACTGAAAGGATTAAACTGTACCTAGTAGTGGTGGAGCTGCTTCTGGGCCTCGCATCATACACTGCCGGTGCAGGACTGTAGTACACCACCGGGACGCTGGTGGCCACTGCGAAGAGAGTCAGCATGTCGGCTGCCAAGTAGAGACCGCAGGTACCGTCGGTGAACTTGTGGCACTGGTGCAGGGTACGACCCACCAGATTTGACACCGTCAATGAGCAGGCAGAGGAAACTAGCAGTAGGCCCATCATCACCTATGACAGGAAATTTTCAGTTACAAAACATGGTATATGCATATGTGGATGTTTATGCATACATGATAGCTCACCCTGTCAAAGAGGTCGAGTGCAGTCAACGTCCCAGCACCTACTGGGGCCACTGCCCTGCAGATCATGGTCCCATCGTGTACTACATGAAGAAGGCTCACGGTCATCTGCAAGGGCGGGACGTAGCGCAGAAAGCTACAAAAGGAAATATAGTTAATTGAGTTCATGATAAAATATAGTTGGGCTGGGTGGGGGGAGCTATAGCCCCCTCAGCTATACACATAGCTCCGCCATTGGGTACAGGAGTCCGTCTTGATTCTTACCTCTACTCCATCTAACATTGACGTCTTATAGGGTGCCGTCACGCTTTGCAGTCTACTTAAACAGGCCGCAATTAATGGTCAGTGACTCAGTGTACATAATTTGTGTAGTATACTACTATGGAAAAAAAAAGCTAGGTAGTATCACTCACCAACTCACCTTTTTGTACTGAAGCATGCATGCATGGATGCATATTTTCGTATAACCTACATGCTCATTTTAGTGCAATTTTTAGAAACGTGGCATGGGATGCATCTATGCGTGCGCAACAGCGGTGTGATGTTGATTTCGACTGCCAGCGGGAAGAGCATATATATATATATTCTTTCGAGACCATGGCCATCAAAGCGGGTGATAGAGAAAGAGATAATATACGATGTTGACATGAGCAGCTTGCCCGAGTGCTGGCCATTTTGGGTCGACGTACGATTACCACAAACAGAAACCTGATTATGTGAGTGACACGCGCGTCGTGCTTGGACGGGACACCTGCCATAGGACCAGATCGTGCAGCTCCAAATTCGAAATCCGGCCGAGGGAACCACCCTCGAGCGGCGACAGGACGAGGAGGGAGGAAGGTTATGGTGGTGCGTAAGGTATCACCCCCTGGTCGCTAGAGGAGGGCGACCTTTTTTTGGAAAAAAACGTTTTGGCACATCGGTAGAGGAGGCCGGTTGCCGTAGTATGGGCGACGACAGAGGCTGGTGCGACGGTGGGTGCTCCATGTAGCGTCCGGATCGGGGCAGCGGCCCCTCTTCATCAACGGCGGCGGACTCCGGAGTCGTGTGAGCGACTCGAAGTTCGGATCTCGAGATGGTGACGGCCTTCTGAGGGTGCTGGCGGTATGGGACGTCCCCTCCATCAATAGACTGGGTTCGATGCAGCTCGGCAGGTGACGCATGAGCCTCTCTCGGAGTTGTTGGGCGGTGTTTGTCTTTTGCAGGTGAAGCCACCGGTGGATGTGCTACCGGCGGATGCTACGCACGATGTCTTATACGGAGGACGTCAAGTCATGCCTGCTACTAGCAGGTGATGCACGGCAGCTCTGGTGGAGGTTCAAGTTTAGCCTATTGTTGTTGGATCAAAGGTAGTGCGATAGTAGCGGGAGACATGCGGTATGGGACGTCTTTGTCTTCCGTTGACTCCTCCAGAGGTATCCAGCTATCGAGGCGTCGGTAGACGGATAAAGGCGGATGATACAGACAACTTCAACTACGAGCTTATGCACTCCGGTGGAAACACAAGATCTCTGATCGGGCTATGTCGTCGCGCGCCTCCGTCATGTCCTTGCTGAAGGTGGTGGATTGAAGCTTAGCTTTGGGGTTAAGAATCCGAAGTTCAACCTTGTGGTGAACTCGCCATCATCGGCGCACGTGCGGTGATTCCTTCTTGAAGGTGTAGCTTAGGAGTTGTGTATTTTTCATTTATGTTGTGTCTTGTATCATAGGGTTAGTGATTATCGATCTTGGGGAGTTACTATCGTGAGGTATATGGCCTCAGGGTTTGTTTTTTGCTTTTTTCCGGATTGATGTTGTTCGGCTGCTGGATTTTGCTCTATTAATAATATATATGGCTGCATGCATTTTCCTGAGCAGAGGACGGGGGTTATCCTAGTTTTAAAAAGAACATATGGAACTTCTCTACGTACGTTTTCTCTTTCTCCTATGAGCGTTTGGGTGTGGATGTGTCTGAGAAACAGAAGACTTCAGCCTCTCAGGTCCTGCATGCTTTGATAGGATGGATTTTTTTAATCAACGGTTTTGCCCGTCTGAAATTTAAATGGTTTAAAATTCATGAAACACATTTAACATTTTTCACCCGTCTGAAATCTTACGAATAAAATGATTTCGATTGGTTTCACAAGTTCACATTCCAGTTTTATATTGTTTTTCATTTTCAAAACTTACATTTCACTTTTCACTGGCTTGTTTCAGATAAATCATATGTACTTCAATTGCACATTTTTGAAAGATCATATTTCACTATTAACAAAAAACCATTTCACATTTGTAAATGAACAGTTTCACAAGTTGACATTTCAATCCAGATTGCTTTTCACTTTCAGAACCTACATTTTTATTTTTCACTAGCTTATTTCACAAAAAATACATATATTACATTTGCATATTTTTATAATAACGTGTTTCACAGTCTTGAAATAGGTTTTCTAGTGAAATGTGATTTTTCACATATGAAATGTGAAGCGTCGAAATTTAAATATGTTTGAGATGTATCCAAAATTGGTCTAGTTCCAAAGTCCCTGTGCCAGTAATCCAAAAATATAAAAGCCTCATAAATGTGTCTATAGTTTAAAAGATATTGTTGCTTTAGATTGTATACAATGAAATAAAGTCTATGGATTTGTTCTGTGAGTAGAGAGAGAGAAGAGAGTTGCATGCGTACCTTGTGTGACAAAAAGTGACCTTGGACCCATAAAGCTGACATTGATTTGACTAGAAAAAAAATACAAAATATATACTAACACAATACATCTAGATGGGCCATGCATCTGCAGGAATCTTAGCAGAAATGGATGCTCTCAGATGTATCGGCACGAGACGGAATCGCGCAAAATGACTTTCCCCAGCCACCCTATCTACAGCCAACATGTGCCAAATAGTGCTTTCCGCGAGGAGCTTTGCTCGCTTGCAGTTGACGCCTATGTGCCTCAAATAGACAGGTTGCGCTCGAAGCGGTGTGCGAACGGCTGAACCAGTAATGTGCCAACCTAAGCCTATGAAGGGGTTATTTTGGGTTTATGAATTCTTCTTTGCTTTTTATTGTTATCTGCCTTTTGTAAATAAAAGAAATTAGGAATACAAAAAAATGAATGTGTACTTGGAAAATATTCACCACGGATTAAAAATATATTAAATGTATTAAAAAGTGTTCAACACTTATTTAAAAAAGGATCAAGATAATCAATGTATTAGAAATAACGCTTTGTTTTACCGTATCGTTTAAGCCAATTTTTGCGGGGCCTGGTATACGGGATCTGTTAGAGATGCTCTAACAGTGGAGACATCATTAGTTTGGCATTGTGCTTAAGCTTTACAGCCATGCCGCCATGCTTTACAGAAGCCATGACTCGATACGCACTGACAAGATGATAGGATTAACAATTGTTATGCAGAGCATGCGAACGTACGGAGCCGGAGAGAAAATGCAGCCCCATAATGCTGGTCGAAGCAGTCACAGCCACCAACCTTCCAGGTAGTGTCCTCCTTGCGCGTTGCTTCCCACTGCTGTCGTCTCCATTTGCTGCTACTGCTCTGCCGGATCTGCCAATGGAGACGGTGGAAGACCCCACCCTGGAGCCTGCGATTGGGTGGCTTGCCGACACCATCCTTGCAAATCTTCCAGCCGGCGGCAAGCTGGACTGGTGGATCCACCAAGCTGGCCTTGGCAACGAAACCATGAAGCTCAAGGCCGAGGTCGAGGCAGTGGAGATGGTGGTTTCTACTGTGCAGGGGAGGGCGGCCGGAAACAAGCCGCTGACCCGATCTCTTGCTCGTCTCAAGGAGCTGCTCTACGACGCCGACGATGTGGTCGACGAGCTCGACGGCTACAGGCTCAAGCAGGAGCTCGAGCCAGGTAATTTTACTACTGCGGTTTAGATCCAAGTATCTGCTTAGTTGTTACTAATTGGCAGTTCCAATTTATTTTCCCTGGAGCACGACGACTATGCTAAATGTCTGCTTCACTTTCTCTTCTGCCTTAGAGACACTGCTCCAAACGGATGGACATGCTGGAGCGCAGCAAGTTGAGAGATCTAGAGAAAATGATGATGATGTACAGAGCAGCGGTAATAGCAGGTTACAATCCAAGGAATGGAATCACTTCGAAATCACAGAGTTTGAACAAAACGGAGGGCGTGCCAGAGTAGGACGATCAATTGTGTCTGTCATTCAATCATCACGCATTGTACAACATATATAGCGCTAGAGTAGTTACAGGAGAGCCCGAAGGATGTGGCACGCAGGCCTGGGCGAGATCTATGATCCTATATACTAGGAATACAAGTACATACAGTTACACAGGTACAATACAAGTTAACACCCCCCCTCAGCCGGAACTCCATGGGGAAGGATGTTGAGGCTGGTTCTGAATTCGTGGAAGACCTGTGATGGAAGCCCCTTGGTGAAGAGATCTGCGAACTGCGAGCTGGATGGTACGTGGAGAACACGAATGTCGCCGAGGGCCACTCGGTCACGCACAAAATGTAGATCAATCTCGATGTGTTTCGTGCGCTGGTGTTGGATAGGATTGGATGCAATGTAGGAGGCCGAGACGTTGTCACAATAGACAATGGTGGCACGGGTCGGTGGGCGACGAAGCTCATGCAAGAGTTGGCGCAACCAACATGCCTCAGCAACACAGTTTGCGACGCCACGATACTCGGCCTCAGCGCTCGAACGAGAGACAGTGGCTTGCCGTTTGGATGACCAAGAGAGCAAGTTGTGGCCGAGAAAAACACAGAAGCCCGACGTGGACTTGCGTGTGTCCGGGCACCCGGCCCAAACGGCATCGATGTAGGCCACAAGATCGAGAGGAGAGGACTTGTACAGCTGCAAGCCAAAGTGGGTGGTGCCACGAAGATACTGTAGAATGCGTTTGACAAGTTGCATGTGAGAATCACGAGGTGCATGCATGAATAAGCACACTTGTTGAACCGCATAGGAGAGGTCCAGGCGAGTAAGAGTGAGGTATTGTAGGGCACCGGCTAAGCTACGGTATAGAGTGGGATTGTCGAGGAGGCAGCCATCATGAGCGGAGAGTTTTGATTGTGTATCAATGGGAGTGGATACGGGCTTGCAATTGAGCATCTTGGCACGTTCGAGAACTTCAAGGGCATACTGTTGTTGGCAAAGAAACAAGCCATGTGTGTTGGGTGTGACGTTGATGCCAAGGAAGTGATGAAGCTCTCCAAGGTCGGTCATGGAAAACTCACGTTTGATAGAGGAAATGACGTGATGGAGAGCACGGGGAGTGCTTGCGGTGAGTATGATGTCATCAACGTACACAAGTAGGTATGCGATGGAGTCATCACGTTGCAAGATAAAGAGAGAGGTGTCGCTCTTGGACGCATGGAAACCAAGGGACAACAGGAAGGAGCGGAAGCGATGGAACCAAGTGCGTGGTGCCTGCTTCAAGCCATAGAGGGACTTACGAAGGAGGCACACATGGTCCGGCCGAGAGGAATCCACGAACCCAGCTGGTTGAGCACAGTACACCGTCTCCTTGAGGTCGCCGTGGAGGAAAGCATTCTTGACGTCGAGCTGGTGAATGGGCCAAGAGCTGGAGGTGGCGATGTTGAGCACAACGCGAATGGTAGCCGGCTTGACAACCGGACTAAATGTCTCGTCGTAGTCGACACCCTCCTTCTGAGTGAACCCTCGAACCACCCAATGTGCCTTGTACCGAGCCAAAGTGCCATCGGTGTTGAACTTGTGGCGAAAAATCCACTTGCCAGTCACCACGTTAACACTTGCAGGTTTAGGAACCAACGACCAAGTAGAATTCTCAATTAAAGCATCGTATTCAGCTAGCATTGCACGTTGCCAATTGGCATCTTTGAGCGCAGAACGGTACGTGGGGGGAATGGGAGATATAGTGGTGGTGGGTGTATGGGCGAGAAAGAGACGTTTGGGTTGGCAGAAACCCGATTTGGACCTGGTGTGCATTTTATGTGCGTTGTGTGTGGGTTTTACTGGTTTTGCATGAGCTGGGAGACGTGGCTGCACGGGAGTGGAGGGCGCGGAAGGAGAGGTGGATTGCGTGGGGCCAGGAGCAGGACTGACAGGCGATGGATCCGAGGCGGATCCGGGCGCAGGGGAATCTGGCGCACGATCCGAGGCGTGGGGCGCGGGCGACCGGGTGGGCGCGAGGGCCGAGGATGCGCGTGGGGGCGTCGGTAGTGGGAAGGTGGGTGCGGGGGACCGTTGGGTGGCAGAGGTGGGGCCGCTCGTGGGGGAGGGGGTGATCTGGCGCGACGGGAGTGGCATGCATGGGATTGTCCCATCGAGCGGATCGGGCGGGTCCCGGTACGAGGAATCAGGCGGGCAGGGAGGTGAATCTGGCACAGATCGCAGAGTGTATTGCATGGGATTTTCTGTGGAGAGGCTCGATGTGGGGGATGGTGGGGAAGGTACGTACGGGAAAACGTTCTCGTCGAAAATAACATGACGAGAAACGATCACGCGGCGCTGGTTAAGATCATAAAGCCTATAACCCTTATGCTCAAGGGGATAGCCTAGGAAAATGCATCGAGTGGAGCGGGGGGAGAGCTTATGGGGAGCGGTGGCGTAGAGATTGGGGTAGCATAGACACCCAAAGACGCGCAAGTGATCGTATGTGGGATGAATGCCGTGGAGCATGTAGTAAGGAGTGTAATCGTAGATGGCACGGGAGGGTCGTCTGTTAAGGAGATAAGTGGCCGTGTGAAGTGCTTCAGCCCAAAAAGGAGGTGTAAGGTTGGCTTGGACAAGAAGGGTACGTATGATGTCGTTAGTGGTGCGAAGAAGGCGTTCTGCCTTGCCATTTTGGGTGATGTATGAGGACAAGAGAAGCGGTAGGCAATGCCATTCGCGGAGAAGAAAGCACGGAGGGTGGAGTTGATGAACTCACCGCCGTTGTCGCATTGTAATGCCTTGATGATCACGTTGTATTGAGTGCGAACAAACGAAAATAAACGTTGTAGAGTGAGTGAGGTATCCGACTTGTGGCGAAGTGGAAAGGACCAGGAGAAGTGAGTATAATCATCAAGAACAATTAAGTAATATTTATAACCAGAAAAGCTTACAACCGGGCTTGTCCATAAATCACAATGAACTAACTCAAAGGGTGCATAGGTGCGACTAAGGGATGAAGAAAAGGAAAGGTGCGGCTGTCTACCTAATTGGCAAGTACTACATGGGATATGCGCAAGCTTATTACATGAGGGAAGAAAATCATGGGCTGCTAAAGAGGAGGTGACTTGAGGGCTTGGGTGGCCGAGGCGCCGGTGCCAAACGTCGGCGGTGGAGGTGGTGGCGGAGAGAGCAGCGCGCCATGGCTTGTTATTGCCGGAGAATGGGTAGAGATCACTGGAGCTAGCGGAGATCATGATGACCCTCCTAGTTCGAAGATCCTTCACAACAAAGCCATAGGGGGGAAATTCAATAGAGCACAAGTTATCTTTGGTGAATTGGCGAACTGAAATAAGACTAGTTACGACGTGAGGAGAAAAGAGAACGTCCCGAAGATTAAAATTGTGAGGGGGAAGGGTAACGGAGCCGGTGGCTTGAATGGGAAGATGAGTACCATGGCCAACAACAATGCTAGTGAAACGAGACTATAAAGAAGGATTCGAGAGGTTGAGATTACCAGGGTTGCCGGTGACGTGGGAGGAGGCGCCGCTGTCGAGGTACCACTCGTGTGGAGCGGAGGCACTGTGGGGAACGCCGTGTGCGTTGTACGCGGCCTGGAGCATGGCCAGGTGATCCTAGGAAGGTGGCTGGGTTGGCGTCGTGGGTGGGTAGCTGGAGATCTGCATCGGGTAGGCCTGGGCATGCGACCCGGGCCGCGGGCCGAGCACGCCGGCGGCGTTCGGAGGGACCCAGCCAGGGCATGGGTTCGGGATGGCCATCCCGTAGGGCACGAAGAACCCCATGTAGGGGTTGTACGCCATGGGTGCAGGAGCGCCGCGACCACCTGGATCGCCGCGGCCACGGCCGCGGGCAAGACCACGACCACGGCCACCGCGGTCACCGCCATCACAGGTGCCGGAGGCACGACCAGCCGGGGAGCTGGGACCCGATCAGTGGCGCGATCGGCGCGGTCACCGGAGCAAGGAGCGGGGCCGCCTGACCCGGAGGGGCCACCGCCCCAGTGACGGCGAGGATGGTGGCCGGCTCGTCGGCCACGCTCTGGGCGAGGTTCTCCTCGGCGAGCTTCAGGCGAGAGAAGACTGTCTCGAACGGTGGTAGAGGAACCGTGTCTCCGAGCACGACGCGGATGGTGTCGAGGCGTTTGTCGATGCCGTGAAGAAACTGAGTGGTGAGATCCACTTCAGTGACGGCGTGCTCGATGTCGGCCAGCCCGGCGGTGAGGAGCTTCATGCGACGAGCGTACTCGGCGACGGAGAGATCCCCCTGTTTGAGGTTGCGGTATTGGCGGTTCAGCATCATATACCGCGCTGCACGATTCGCCAGGAAATAATCGCGGATGCGGTGCCAGAGATCGTAGGTGGTGGTAGCGCCGACAACGTGGTCGACGAGGTTATCGGCGAGAGTGGAGTATATCCAGAGCACAAGATGGGCGTCGAGCTCGCGCTGGAAAGCGGTGGCATTGGCCGGGATGGGCTGCTCGATGATCTGAGCGACGCCATAGCGGATGAGAACAAGGAGGAAGAAGGACTTCCATTTGTGGTAGTTGTGCTCGTCTGGGTTAAGGAGAAATTTGATATGGTTCTGGACGCTGTCGCGGAAGATGGGATGGTTGGACGGGGCGGCGGCGAAGGAGGGCAGCGGCGCCGTGGAGGGGGAAAAGAGAGGGGAAAACTGTGATCCGAGCGAGGGGGAGGATCCGCTGTGGGTGGAGGGGATGGTGCCGAAGATGAGAGGAGGGGATGTGCCGGCGGTGGTGCCGGCGCTGGTGGAAGAGCTGGAGAGAGCTGCCGGCGAGGTGGCTGAGCTAGTGGCCGGAGAGGTGGCGGAGGAGGTGGAGTTCTCAGCCATGGAGAAGGCACCTGGAGTCTGATACCAAGTAGGACGATCAATTGTGTCTGTCATTCAATCATCACGCATTGTACAACATATATAGTGCTAGAGTAGTTACAGGAGAGCCCGAAGGATGTGGCACGCAGGCCTGGGCGAGATCTATGATCCTATATACTAGGAATACAAGTACATACAGTTACACAGGTACAATACACGTTAACAGCCAGAGCAAGATGTAAGAGCTGTCAAACAGAGGTTATGTGCGAAACCAATAAGGGGATATTAGTTTTGCGCAATCATTTCAAAAGCAAAGGTTGTCGCGAGAAACATGGAGCAAGTGACCCTTCTTCAAGGTACCTAAATTGTTTAATGCCTTGTGCCGACACATTTTATTAGTCCCTTCTTTTGTGCATCAGCTTAAGAGCGTGTTAAGGTTGTCACTGCCGATCCATGATCTATTTCTTATTTCAGCACCACTGATGCTACTATAGTTCCTATGCCTGTTGCAACTGGCAATTCGTTCAGCAGAGAAAGGATGAGAACCGGTCAGGAGTCAACACACATCACCGCAGCTAACCCAAACGGGTGGAACAAGGACGAATTTTCCGAAAGGATACAAGACATTACTTGTCAGCTGCAAGATGGATGAGAGGCTATCACAAGGCTTCTCAACATACTTGGGTCCGGTGGTGCAATTTCAAATGCCTGTCAGAGTACAATCTCAGATCCATGCCGAAGAACATCAAGTCTTGTTCAAGGGAAAGTGTATGGGAGAGATGAAGAGAAGAGATCCATCAAATCACTGATAAAAAAACACAAAGCAACTGTCGGCTTAACTGTTCCGCCTATTGTAGGCATCGGAGGAGTTGGGAAGACAGCTCTTGCTCAGCTTGTATACAATGATCCAACTGTGGAAAGCCAATTTGATCACAAGATATGGATTTGGGCGTCTAATAAATTTGATGAAATGAGACTCACAAGAGAGATGTTAGATCACGTCTCCCAAGAAACACATGATGGCATATGCAGCTTTTCCAAGCTTCAGGAGGTCTTGAAGGATCATATTAAATCAAAGAGGGTTCTAATTATTTTAGATGATCTCTGGGAAGGCATGGATGATGGCCGATGGAACAAATTGTTAGCTTCATTCAGTTATGATGGTGCAACTGGCAATATGATAATTCTGACAACAAGAAAACCGTTTGTTGCCAAAAAGAGAGGTACAACTGGACCAATTAACTTAGATGGTTTGAAAAATGCTAATTTCTGGCCAATGTTCAAAGCATGTGCATTTGGTGATGAGAATTACAAAGAGCAAGCAAGTCTAAGTGACTTAGGACAGAAAATAGCACAAAATTTGAAAGGAAACCCATTAGCAACACAAACTGTTGGGGCACTATTAAGACATCATCTTACTGTGGATCATTGGAATAACATTCTGAAGACTGAAGATTGGAAATCCCTACAGCACACTGGTGGTATTATGTCTGCCTTGAAGCTTTCCTATGATGAATTTCCCTACCCTGTAGGGCAATGCTTCTCATATTGTTCTATATTCCCCTACGGTTATGGATTTCTTGCTGAGGAGCTAGTTCGTCTTTGGATTTCACATGGATTTGTGAAGCGTGATCATTCAAGTAAGAGTTTGGAGGAGATGGGACGGTACTATCTTACTGACTTGGTGAACCGGGGCCTGTTTGAGCAGGTTGAACTTGAATGTCAAACTTTCTATGTTATTTGCAGCCTGATACATGATTTTGCAAGGCTAGTTTCAAGAACAGAGTGTGCAGCTTTGGATGGTTTGCAGTGCAATGAAATTTTGCCAACTATACACCATTTGTCCATGATAACCAATTTTGTATATCAGAGGGATGGTCAGACTGGGAATATACCTCGTAATGAGAGGTTTGAATTTTCATTGCAAAGTATAGTCGCATCAGTGAGAAAACTGAGAACATTGGTGTTAACTGGAGAATATGACTCTTTTTTCTTCAAAGCATTCCAAGATGTCTTTGAAGAAGCAAATAATCTGCGTCTGCTACAAATGTCTGCAACATCTCTTGATTTTAATTCCTCTCTGTGTAGCTTGGCAAATCCTACACATCTTCTATATCTAAAAATTCAATATGGTCATACTGAGTAGAAGGCTTTGCCTCGTGTTTTGAACAGTTCTTCCATCTTCAAGTATTGGATGTGGCTTTCTTTAATGCATTGCATACAGTTCATCTAGAGGATTGCGGAGAATGGATAATACTTCCATCTCTGGAAATGCTTTGGTTTCTTAAAAGGTTGAAGCTGAGCAACATGCAGAGAGTAAGAGAAGTATTAGTTCCGCCATTGGAGGAATTGGTTTTAGATCGAATGCCAGATTTACAGATATGTTCATGTACTTCTGTGGGGGATATGAAGTCTAGTTTATGGGTGCTGGAGATCTGGAGTTGCTTTGCACTTGAGGTGTTTGATCTGTTTCAGAAAGGTTATAACTACAAAACTGAGCTTAAGTCGCCGATGCCTAGCCTGAGGAAACTCATTGTGGTTGGTTATCCTCGTTTGCAAGTACAGACCCCTCTTCCGCCCTCAGCCACACTTTCCAAACTATTAATCACTAGTGTTTCAACAATTATGTCAATGGAGGGACTTTCCATGGAAATATTAAAGCTTTATGGATATGGACTTCCGAGTGAGATGATGGCACTCGATGACAAAATTTTGGCATTCAGTAATATTAAGGATATAACACTACAGGAATCAGCTACTTTGCCGTCTGCCACGGCGGACGGCAAAGGCATGAACGGCAGACGGCAAAAGGCTCCGGCAAATTAGGCTTCAGTAAACAGCTACTTTGCTGTCTGCTACTGATGGCAAAGTCTTTGCCGTCCGCCGCAGACGGCAAAGAGAGCGCGGCAGACGGCAAAGAAGGCGGACGGCAATAATTGCGCTGTCAGTCCGTTAAGTGGCTAACGGCAGGCCTTTGCCGTCCGCCGCTGACGGCAAACTTTCTAGTGTCTTTGCCGTCCGCCGTATGATGTCATCTACACGTCACTACATGGCAGGTTCTTTGCCGTCTGCCACCGACGGCAAAGTCTTTGCCGTCTGCCACTGTAGGCAGACTTACCAAACGGGTCAGCTCCCAGGAAGCACAGCTGGATGCCACGTGTCTTCTTTGCCGTCCTCGGCAGACGGCAAAGAGCCCATTGCCGTCGGTGGCAGACGGCAAAGAGCCTGCATATTGGCTCTTTTATCTGTTTTTTATTAAATCCAACAATTTTCATCACAAATATAGATGACATATATAGATATATTTCAAAAGGCCATTATAGAGCAAACATATAAGATATCCAACACATAACTTCATCATCCAACCATATATATTACATGCATAGTTCCATCATACATAACAAGTTCAACATAGAGGCATCCAACCATATATATTACAATAGTTTCATCCAACGATACATGCATAGTTCAACGATACAAAAGAAACAGAGAAAGGGATAAGGAGCACTCCATCTATGCAAGCTTTCGTCAAGTGAATGAACTCTGCAAAATGAAAAATAAGAAAGTTAGAACAAGAAGAGTAGAACAAGAAGAAGAGTAGAACAAGAAGAAGACTAGAACAAGAAGAGTAGAACAAGAAGAAGACTAGAACAAGAAGAGTATGTCATTTATGAGCTAACTTGCGTGAAATGGATCATATATGAGCTAACTAAGTTGAAATGGGTCGTTTATGAGCTAGCTAAGGTGAAATGGATCATTTATGAGCTAACTTAGTTGAAATGGGTCGTTTATGAGCTAACTAAGGTCAAATGGATCGTTTTTTAGGTAACTAAGGTGAAATGGATCTTTTTTAGCTAACTTAGATGAAATGGATCATTTATGAGCTAACTTAGTTGAAATGGATCGTTTTTGAGCTAACTTAGGTGAAATAGATCATTTATGAGCTAATTTAGTTGAAATGGATCTTTTTGAGCTAACTTAGGTGAAATGGATCATTTAAGAGCTAATTTAGGTGAAATGGATCGTTTTTTAGGTAACCTAGGTGAAATGGATCGTTTATGAGCTAAATTAGTTGAAATGGATCGTTTATGAGATAACCTAGGTAAGATTGGTCATTTTGGAGTTAACCTAGGTGAAATGGGTCATTTTAAAGCTAACGTAGGTAAAATGGATCATTTAGGAGCTAATCTAGGTAAAATGGGTCATTTTTGAGCTAACTTGGATGAACTGGATCATTTATAAGCTAACCTACGTAAAATGGGTCATTTTAGAGCTAACTTAGGTAAAATGGATCGTCTATAAGCTAACTAAGCTAATTATGCAATTTTTGACATAAGTAAGCTAAGTACAGATCGTTTTAGAGCTAACTTAGGTAAAATGGATGGTTTTGGAGGTCAGTAAGCTTATTAAGTCATTTTGGAGGTGAAGAAGCTAAGTCTAGGTCATTATGGTAAGCATTGGAGGAAATAAAGCTAAGTCTAGGTCTTTATGCATGTGTTAAGCAAAACACTAGATAAACTTACCAAGATGTAGGAGGTGTAGGAGCGGGGTGGCTCGTGTCGGTAGCTGGAGAAGGATCGTGCGATGCTTGTCTGGAGTTACGCTGCACCAAAGATCATTTCCAATGTCTTGTTAGCATGATGACACTCAAATGTTAAGACTAGCAAGTAATGTCCATTCAATAAAACTCACCGTGGTCCCAGGAGCAATCACTGGCATCGGCGGAGCGGTCTGACCTGTCTTCTCGCACACAGACTGCACATTTGGTTTTGACGACTCAGTCATACTAGTTAGTAATGAGACAAACACTACATGAATGTTTTGGCTAATCTGCAGAAGAAACTTACCACAAGGAGCTCGTACATGGCCCTTGCTTGCATGTCATTCCGTGCCCACGGTAGATAGAATACTTGGGTCGCCTGTTGAGCCATAATATAGACATCAGGAACATCTAAATGAGTGCTTTGGTTGATTTCAACTAGCCCTACATGTTCATGAGTCCTTCTAGTCTCCTTCGGCTGAAACCAATAACATTTGAAGACTACGACATTCGGTGGATTTTCACCATAGAACAGAAGTTCATAAATTGCTTCAACTCTCCCATAATACTCGGTACCTCCTTCGCCGATAGCAGATACACAACAATTTGTTGACTTTCGGTCGGCCATAGATAGCTCTTTGCCATAGGTACGAAAGCGATACCCGTTGATGTCGTACTTGTCAAATGAACGGACCTTATAGTCAAAACCATTAGCGACTTGTCTCAATTCGGCGTCCATAGACTCTGAATTAGCCTACAAGTTTAATATGAAAGGATTGTTGCATTATGCACAAATTAGCGAATGATATGAAATTGTCTAATAGAAATTACCGTTTGTTTGAACCAAGAGATGAAACCGGGATAGCCACCTCCTTGCTTTGCGAGAAGCTCATACTCTTCGACGGAATCCTTTTGGATCTCCGCTCCATACGAGAATATGGTGACGTATCGACTGTATGACATATCCAGGAATAAGAGTAGTTCAAAGGAAATAGAAGTTGCGAAACAATGTACCGAGAACTTACTCGATGTACGGCCGCACTTCTATCAGGTTGTTGAAGATATACAACGAAATGGTCCGCCATTCTTCGTTATCCAAAGATACTGGATGTGAAACACTAGCTGGTGCGAGATTCCCTTTGAATAGGCTGAGGTTGGATCCACCCTTTTTAGGCTCGTCAGCATTGTACCGAGGCTTCGGATTATGCAAATGACGATTTTTGGCTTCGTAGTGCGCTGTTACGAAGTTTGCCGCCTCCTCTGTGATGAATGCCTCAGCCATCGATGCTTCAATTCTACGTTTATTTTTACATTTTTCTCGAAGCGTCTTCTGCATCCTCTCAGTTGGGTAGCACCAACGATTTTGCACGGGCCCCCCCAATCTTGCCTCGGTCGGGAGATGCAAAATCAAATGCTGCATTGGATTAAAGAAGCCCGGTGGAAAGATCTTCTCTAACTTGCAGATCAACTCCGGCGCCAACTCTTCCATTTCTTCTAGCACGCCAGGCGATAGTTCTTTCGCACAAAGAACACGGAAGAAATAGCTGAGTTCTGCCAGTACTAGCCATTCATCCTCAGGGATGAAGCCACGCAACATCACCGGCATTACCCGCTCAATCCATATGTGCCAATCATGACTCTTGAGACCAAATATCTTCAGTTTATCAAGATTCGCTCCCCTCTTTAGATTCGCTGCATACCCATCGGGGAACATCAACTGCTGTTGCACCCACAAGAGAATTTCCCTCATAGCTGGCCTTCCAAGATTGAACCATGCCTTTGGCTTCGTCCAGTTCTGCTTTCCTTTCGGTTCTTTCATGTTTTGTAACGGCCTATCACATAGCGCCTCCAGATCGACTCTAGCCTTAGTATTATCCTTTGACTTCCCATCTATGCCGAACAATGTACCAAAAAGTGCCTCGGCGATATTCTTCTCAGTGTGCATCACGTCGATGTTGTGTGGGCAAAGGAGGTCTTTGAAGTAAGGCAGATCCCATAAGCATGTTTTGTGAGTCCACGTGCTTAGTATTATACCCCTTGAAGTACCCTGGACGTTGTGGATCTGGCTCGAGAGCGTTTAACTGATCCAGGGTCTGTTGGCCTGTCAATGCAGGTGGTGCAGAGTTTTTGACAACTCTACCCCTGATGAAGTTCTTCTTGTCTTTCCTGAACTTATGGCGAGGATCCAGGAACTGTCTATGCATGTCGAAGCAAGAAAACTTGCGACCGGCCTGAAGCCAACGAAACTCAAGAGCTCCCTTGCATGTGGGGCACGGGAACCTTCCATGCACACACCAGCCAACGAATAGCGCATACGCCGGCAAGTCATGCGTCGAGTACATGTACCAGACACGCATTATGAAGTTCCGTTTGCTAAAGGCGTCGTATGTCTTGAACCCATTATCCCAGGCTTCTTGCAATTCGTCCTTAAGCGGCTGCATGTACACATTCATATTTTTGCCCGGATAGTTGGGTCCTGGAATTATCAACGTCAGGAAAATGTTCTTTCTTTGCATAATCTGTCCGGGGGGGAGATTGAGTGGAAAGACAAATACGGGCCAACAACTGTATTGGGCTGCCGTCATACCAAACACACTGAACCCATCCGTGCTGATGCCGACTCGAGGATGCCTCGGATCTGCCGCTTTGTCAGCATGTAATTCATCAAACTTTTTCCACGCAACACCATCCGATGTGTGTACCATCATCAGATTCCCATCTGCATCTAGTTCGGTTCTTTTGCCTGTTTTGTGCCATGTCATCTGTCTGGCCGTCTCTTCGACCATGAAAAGACGTTGAAGTCTTGGTACGATTGGCATATACCGAAGAACACTAACGGGGATTTTGGTCTGTGTCTTCTCACCCATACCGTTGTCTACCACAATATACCTGGAAGACTTGCAAATGGGACAATAGTTCAAGTCCGCATAGTCAAGCCTAAATAAGGCACATCCTTTCTCACAGGCATGTATCTTCTCATAGGGCATCTTCAGTGCACGGAGGATTTTGTCCGACTGGTACAGGTTTGCAGGCATTACATGGCCTTTGGGTAGAAAGCGTCCAAATACTGTCATAATTGCGTCATAGCATTCTCTGCCCAAGTTGAACTGAGCCTTCAGAGCCATTACTTGTGAGATGGCATCCAACTGACAAAGCTCAGTGTGCTCGTGGAGCGGACGTTTCGAAGACTCCAACATTTCATTGAAGGCCTTTGCAGATTCCTCCATCTCCTCGTCCGAATCCCGAGCATCATCATAGCCTTGCACCATGTTTTCCATCCCGGTACCATGCTCGTCGGTGCGACGACGATCCACCTCAGCTCGGTCACGTTGGGCAGACTCACCATGAAATGTCCACACCGTATAATCGGGCGTAAAACCACTCTTCTGCAGGTGTTTGCCCATTTCAGCCTCTGTCTTCTTTTCCCAATTGCCGCACCGGAAACAGGGGCACCAGGTTTTCTTTTGGCCATTTGCAAATGCGGCTTGCACAAACCCCTTAGTTTTTGTGAACCATTCAGCGCTCCATTTGTTCTGACCAGTGTGACCGGTATACATCCAAGCACGGTCACTCATCTTGACTTTCAGAGCTACTGGACACACAACAATTATATATGTAATTCACCATGTATATATTCATCAGTTGATCTACTTTGTCAATTTTATTACGTCCATGCAACCTACACTCTAATAGGTAATGATAGGTCCTAATCCCACCCGTGTATGTGTAGATTGGGTTATTTTCCCATGCTATGCTCCGGATCCGACGCAAAATTTCGGCAGCACCTCCCCGCTGTTCTCCTGATACACGTCTCTGCAATAAACAGAGAGGATGTGTACCCGGAGAACAACAGGGGAGGCACTGACGAAATATATGCGTCGGATCCGGAGCAAAGCATATGGGAAAACGAACCCAATCTACACATACTCGGGCTGTCCATGGATAGCGTTGGACAATTCGAAAGAATCAAGGTTATAAATATGCAAATGCATGCATATTTATAACTATGACGCTTTCGAACGGGAGACACATATTGGTTACGCATACTGATGATTCAAGACACATATATAGCTAGCTATCAAGTTTCATCGGAATAGATCAAATAATTAATGGGGGAGGAGGACTTGTCATTTGTGCTCACCCACGAACGAAGGGGCAGAGCTCGTCAAACGCACGGCGAGGTCGTCGAACACCAAACCTCGCAGCGATGAAACAACTGCACATTTAAAACTACACGATCAACACAATTATATATGATGTTTTTCATAACAAAATCGAAAAATATATGACCTAACTAATAATTCACAAATATATGACCCCGTCGGCCTCTGGAAGGCCAAAGAACACCTTTTCGGGAGGTGTCGGTGGTCGGGGTGTCCTGTCGGTGTCGGGGTGCCGTGGTCGGGGTCGGGGTGCTGTTTCGGGGTCGGGGGTCGGGGTGTCGTGTCGATGTCGGGTAGTGCCGTGTCGGTGTCGGGTGTTGTTTCGGGGTCGGGGTGTGGTGTCGGGGTCAGGGTGTCGGGTCAGGCTCGGGGTCGGGGTGTCGGGTCAGGCTCGGGGGGTCGGGGTGTCGGGTCAGGCTGGGGTCGGGGTGTCGGGGTCGGGGTCGGGTCGGGGTGTCGGGGTCGGGGTCTCGGCGTCGGGGTGTCGTGTCGGGTCCGGGTCGGTTGAACTGCGTGTGGAAGAGCGATCGACGGTGTCGATGTCGGAGGTGCCGGGTCGGGGGGTCTGGTACCGTGTCGGGTCGGGGTCGGGGGGGTCTCGGTGTCGGAAGAGGTGGCACAATACCCCGGTCGGGGGTCAGGGTCGGGTCGGTGTCGGGGTCGGGGTCGTGGTCTCGGGTCGGCCGCTCGTCTGCATATGGTGTCGTGTCGGGGTGCCGGGTCGGGGTCTGAGGTACCGTGTTCGTGGTCAGTCGGGCGAGTGTCGGGGTCAGGGTCGGGGGGTGTCGGTCAGGCTTGGGGGTCGGGGGTGCGGGGTCGGGGTCGGCGGGTGTCGGGGTCGGGGTCGGGTCGGGTGTCGGGGTCGGGGTCTCGGGGTCGGGGTGTCGTGTCAGGGTGCCGGGTCGGGGTCAGGGTACCGTGTCGGGTCGGGTTTTTTTCCTTTTCTTCTTCTTCCTCTTTTTCCTTTTCTTCCTTTTTTCCTCTTCTTCTTCTTCTTCTTCTTCTTCCTCCTTCCTTTTTCCTCTTCTTCTTCTCCTCCTCTCCTCTTTTTTCTTCTTCTTCTTCCTCCTTTCCTTTTTCCTCTTCTTCTTCTCCTCCTCTCCTCTTTTTTCTTCTTCTTCTTCCTCTTCTTCTTTTTTCTTCTCCTCCTCCTCCTCTTCTTCTTCTTCTCCTCTCTTCTTTTTCTCTTTTCTTCTTTCCTAAAACTAAACTAAACCTAAACCTAAAACTAAAAAAACAGAAAAAGAAAAAAACTAAATCTAAACCTAAAACTAAACTAAAACTAAACCTATAAACCTAAAAACTAATCCTAAAACTAAAACTAAATCTAAATTAAACATAAACCTAAAACTAAAAAAACAGAAAAAAGGAAAAAAAGGAAGAAGCTCACCTGCAGGGTGGAGGAGGGGGGCGGTGCGGCCTGGGGCGGCGGAGGAGCGGGGCGGGGCGGCCTGGGGCGGCGGAGGAGGGGGGCGGGGCGGCCTGGGGCGGCGGCGCGGGCCGGCCGGGGCGGCGGGGCGCGGAGGTGCCGGCGCCCAGACGGCAGGGCGGCGGGGGCGACGGGGCGGGGGGGGCGGGGCGGGGCGGGGGCGGGGCGGGGGGCGGGGGGGCGGCGGCGGGGGGCGCTGGGGCGGCGGCGGGGCGTGGTGCGACGGGGTGGCGAGAGGTGGGAGAGAAAGAGAGAGAGAGGGGGGTGTGGGGCGCGGCCCCGTTAACGTTACGTGGGGCCTCCCTCTTTGCCGTCCGCGGCACTTTGCCGTTCGCCTTCTTGCTCTTTGCCGTCCGCTAGCGGACGGCAAAGAGGGGGTCCGTTAGGTTTTTTTTTGCAGTTCGTCAGTGGGGCCCCTCCCTCTTTGCCGTCCGCTAGCGGACGGCAAAGAACTGGCTGATGGCAAACTTGGTCTTTGCCATCAGCCAGTTCTTTGCCGTCTGCTTTTTGGAAGCTGATGGCAAAGAGCTTCTTTGCCGTCCGCTAGCGGACGACAAAGAACTGGCAGATGGCAAACTAGCTGATTCCAGTAGTGTAAAATGCATGCAGATATTGTCTTGCAAAAGTATGACATCTATTTCATTCAAAGGTTTAAGTCAGCTCATCTCTTTAAAGAGTTTGAAAATAGAGTATTGCAGAGAACTTTTCTCTTCAGATGTTGTGCCAGAGCAGACCCATGAAGACATGATAACTGCAAATGAGGTTGCTCTCCCATCTCTTGAAAGTCTTTGTATTAGAGATTGTGGAATAACAGGGAAGTTGTTATCTCTGATGCTGCAACATTCACCAGCCCTGAAGGAATTGACTTTATATGAATGCCCGTAGTTGAAACAGCTAAAGATAGGAGAGGAAGGAAAGGTTCAATCAAACTTTATCTCAGGTTCCGAGTTAAAATAGATGATTGTTTTCAGGTCCTTGACCGGATGCAGAAGCTAGGTCCACAGATGCTGGGAGATCAGTTTGATGATGAGACCACATCACGTGGCCCCGCCAGCAGACAACAAATTTGAATTTAGGCATTTACCTTGAACCCGGCCATCTGATTTGTCTTTCCAACAAGACGAGTTTCTCCTGCCTGAGCTGTCTTTTCCGCCGAGACGACTTTCTGTTCATCTCCATTCTATGTTCAGGCTTGTTGCACTGAATGTCGGTGACCTGAAGGGTAGTTCCTATAATTGTAAAACCTATTACGGTTAGTGCCTGGCTTAAGATGGCCAACTTGAACCCTATTCATCTGAGTATCTTTTGTATCATTTGTTTGCGTTGTAGTTTTGTGGAGCGTGTTTTGTTCTGAGTTCACAGTCACACAAACATATATTCGGTCGTATTTACTATTGAAGTGCTTAGGGCGTTCCTGTTTCTCCTAGAACTAGCAATTTGTTTCTCTCTTATGGGCATGAATCGCTGCGTGGGTTTTGAATTTCATGATCTCCTGGGATAGACAAGTTGAATTTTATACAGGATTATATCTATTGACAGGCAAAGAAGGACGAAAGTCAAACTAGAAGTAGTTAATGTCATGCAACACTTGCCCTGAAATGGCACAAAAGATAAACAAAATCCTCTTTCTGCTCAAAAACCTTGAGGTCAGTTGTGAGAACAGAGCAGCGTCTCCCCTGTACCCAGTCCTGTCCAAGATTGTGAGTACATGCCTCAGCTGATACATGACAAGCTATGACATGAGCCAAAGTGATCCAAGGTTAATTACTGTCTGGAAGCCAACATAAGTTAAACAGCAACAAACAGGCTATACATAGGAACTGAATACTCAACAATCCGGCAGGACATAAATATGCATAGACTCCTCGCCAACGCATATATATGAAACCTGGTTAGCTGTCACTGGATTATCGGTTCAGAAAGACTTCAAATCATCATATCACCTTCATATAATGGTTCTATTTTGACTACAGTCCGGTATCTACTCTCCATATTCAGAAAGAAATGAGACTGGATCATAACTGGCAACCAGCTTGTAATGACACCACCATTATTACACATAAAACTATATAAGTTGCATACACGTTGTCTGCCATTCCTAAGACAGTTGGATTGGAGAGGATTCACGGAGGTGTATGAATGAAGCAGCAGAAGCAGTATAAGTCGCGACTTCAAAGGCGCTTATTGTGCCGTGGAGCTGCTAATTCCTGCAGTGAGCCTTCATGCCTGATCCAGCTTCTGCAGCTTCCCCTTGGCAATGTCAAGTTGCTCTGAATAAGAATTAGAGAGGGAGGAATCGTGTCATGTTACCACCATGAAGAGCAACACATACAAAAGAAGAAAACAATCAACATCACCACTTCCAACAACAACAACAACAAAACCGATGAGCCTCGACCGTACTCTGTTGGGACGCCACGGCGGATTTGATGTCCTTGCGGAAGAAGATGTTGCAGGTCTTCTGGTACGCGGCCTGCGCGTTTTTGCAGCAAGTCAGACAGGTGGTAAGTTGTGAGCTATTACTATGCATCACACTAAATCAGCCCAATTGACCATCGCCTATATTTCACCAAATTCATGGAGAAACTTAGGGAGATACTTACCCTGGATGGAGGCAGGTTGTTGAGCTCGCCGATCGCCACTTGATGCGCTCTTACCTGAACCAAATAACACGTGCAGATTATCTATCTTTTACCATCGGCGAATGAAAAAATCCAAAGGACCGCATTACCGCAAGGCGCATAAGATGTAGAGAAACATGGGACAGATAGCCCTAATACCTCCTTCATAAGCTCCATCTTCTTCATGTCCACCTCCTTCGCCGCCGCAGCCATGTCTCGCCGGTGCCGGAGCTGGAGGTCCGGCTCCGCTTCAGGACACCTCAACCAGACGACCGCAGATGAGCAGCAGCTAGCGATGCCTAAACGAACGAAATGAATCTGGTTCATACGGAACTCTTAAATTAGCGCTGAAACCACGCCGCCGCAAAAATCGAATCTAGTGGGATTCCAAAGCCACTCCACCCCCCAGCGAACCCACGGCCGATCCAGAAGCGAGCTAGGCCCGCCCGGCTGCGGCTACAAGAAGGAAGAGGGGCGGAGATGGAAAGGGTTCTAGAGAGGGAGAGGAAGACCTGACGACTGGCGTCCGGCGGAGACGGGAGGGCGGAGGACGACGGCGGCGCGGTGACCGGGGAAACAAGGGATGGGACCAAAGAGACCGTGAGAGCGGAGGACGACGGTGCGTGTCGCCGCTGATTAACGGCCCATATACTCCCAAACTTGACCAGATGGCCCGGCCTGGCCTAAACGTGTTGGGGAACGTAGTAATTTCAAAAAAAAAATTCCTACGCACACGCAAGATCATGGTGATGCATAGCAACGAGAGGAGAGAGCATGATCTACGTACCCTTGTAGATCGACAACGGAAGCGTTATGTCAATGCGGTTGATGTAGTCGTACGTTTTCACGGCCCGACCGATCAAGCACCGAAACTACGGCACCTCCAAGTTTTAGCACACGTTCAGCTCGATGACGATCCCCGGACTCCGATCCAGCAAAGTGTCGGGGAAGAGTTCCATCAGCACGATGGCGTGGTGACGATCTTGATGTACTACTATCGCAAGGCTTCGCCTAAGCACCGCTACAATATTATCGAGGACTATGGTGGCAGGGGGCGCCGCACACGGCTAAGAATATGATCACGTGGATCAACTTGTGTCTCTCTGGGGTGCCCCTGCCTCCGTATATAAAGGCTCAAGGGGGGGTGTGGCCGGCCTAGGAGAGGCGTGCCAGGAGGAGTCCTACTCCCTCTGGGAGTAGGATTGCCCCCCCCCCAATCCTAGTTCGAATAGGATTCGCGGAGGGGGGAAAAGAGAGAGGGGGGCCGGCCCCCTCTCCTTGTCCTATTCGGACCAAGGGAGGGGAGGGGCGCGCGGCCCATCTTGGGCTGCTCCTTCTCTTTTCCACTAAGGCCCACTTAGGCCCATATAGCTCCCGGGGGGTTCCGGTAACCTCCCGGTACTCCGGAAAAATCCCGATTTCACCCGGAACACTTCCGATATCCAAACATAGGCTTCCAATATATCAATCTTTATGTCTCGACCATTTCAAGACTCCTCGTCATGTCCGTGATCACATCCGGGACTCTGAACAACCTTCGGTACATCAAAATGCATAAACTCATAATATAACTGTCATCGTAACCTTAAGCGTGCGGACCCTACGGGTTCGAGAACAATGTAGACATGACCGAGACACGTCTCCGGTCAATAACCAATAGCGGAACCTGGATGCTCATATTGGCTCCTACATATTCTACGAAGATCTTTATCGGTCAGACCGCATAACAACATACGTTGTTCCCTTTGTCATCGGTATGTTACTTGCCCGAGATTCGATCGTCGGTATCCCATACCTAGTTCAATCTCGTTACCGGCAAGTCTCTTTACTCGTTCTGTAATACATCATCCCGCAACTAACTCATTAGTTGCAATGCTTGCAAGGCTTAAGTGATGTGCATTACCGAGAGGGCCCAGAGATACCTCTCCGACGATCGGAGTGACAAATCCTAATCTCGAAATACGTCAACCCAACATGTACCTTTGGAGACACCTGTAGAGCTCCTTTATAATCACCCAGTTACGTTGTGACGTTTGGTAGCACACAAAGTGTTCCTCCGGCAAACGGGTGTTGCATAATCTCATAGTCATATGAACATGTATAAGTCATGAAGAAAGCAATAGCAACATACTAAATGATCGGGTGCTAAGCTAATGGAATGGGTCATGTCAATCAGATCATTCAACTAATGATGTGATCCCGTTAATCAAATAACAACTCTTTGTCCATGCTTAGGAAACATAACCATCTTTGATTAACGAGCTAGTCAAGTAGAGGCATACTAGTGACACTCTGTTTGTCTATGTATTCACACACATGTATTATGTTTCCGGTTAATACAATTTTAGCATGAATAATAAACATTTATCATGATATAAGGAAATAAATAATAACTTTATTAGAAATAAATAATAACTTTATTATTGCCTCTAGGGCATATTTCCTTCAGTCTCCCACTTGCACTAGAGTCAATAATCTAGTTCACATCGATGTGATTTAACATCAATAGTTCACATCTTTATGTGATTAGTTCACATCTCCATGTGACTAACACCCAAAGGGTTTACTAGAGTCAATAATCTAGTTCACATCGCTATGTGATTAACACCCAAAGAGTGATCATGTTTTGCTTGTGAGAGAGTTTAGTCAACGGGTCTGCACATTCAGATCCGTATGTATTTTGCAAATTTCTATGTCAACAATGCTCTGCACGGAGCTACTCTAGCTAATTGCTCCCACTTTCAATATGTCTCCAGATTGAGACTTAGAGTCATCTGGATCAGTGTCAAAATTGCATCGACGTAACCCTTTTACGACGAACCTTTTTGTCACCTCCATAATCGAGAAACATATCCTTATTCACTAAGGATAATTTTGACCGCTGTCCAGTGATCTACTCTAGATCACTATTGTACTCCCTTGCCAAAATCAGTGTAGGGTATACAATAGATCTGGTACACAGCATGGCATACTTTTAACCTATGGCCTGAGGCATAGGGAATGACTTTCATTCTCTTTCTATCTTCTGCCGTGGTCGGGCTTTGAGTCTTACTCAATTTCACACCTTGCAACACAGGCAAGAACTCTTTCTTTGACTGTTCCATTTTGAACTACTTCAAAATCTTGTCAAGGTATGTACTCATTGAAAAAACTTATCAAGCGTCTTGATCTATCTCTAAGATGTACTTGTCAATTATGTAAGCAGTTCACTGAGGTCTTTCTTTGAAAACTCTTTCAAACACTCCTTTATGCTTTGCAGAATAATTCTACATTATTTCCGATCAACAATATGTCATTCACATATACTTATCAGAAAATGTTGTAGTGCTCCCACTCACTTTCTTGTAAATACAGGCTTCACCGCAAGTCTGTATAAAACTATATGCTTTGATCAACTTATCAAAGCGTATATTCCAACTCCGAGATGCTTGCACCAGTCCATAGATGGATCGCTGGAGCTTGCATATTTTGTTAGCACCTTTAGGATTGACAAAACCTTCTGGTTGCATCATATACAACTCTTCTTTAATAAATCCATTAAGGAATGCAGTTTTGTTTATCCATTTGCCAGATTTCATAAAATGCGGCAATTGCTAACATGATTCGGACAGACTTAAGCATAGATACGAGTGAGAAACTCTCATCGTAGTCAACACCTTGAACTTGTCGAAAACCTTTTGCGACAATTCTAGCTTTGTAGATAGTAACACTACTATCAGCGTCCGTCTTCCTCTTGAAGATCCATTTATTCAATGGCTTGCCGATCATCGGGCAAGTCACCAAAGTCCATACTTTGTTCTCATACATGGATCTTCTCAGATTTCATGGCCTCAAGCCATTTTCGGAATCTGGGCTCATCATCGCTTCCTCATAGTTCGTAGGTTCGTCATGGTCAAGTAACATGACCTCCAGAATAGGATTACCGTACCACTCTGGTGCGGATCTCACTCTGGTTTACCTACGAGGTTCGGTAGTAACTTGATCTGAAGTTACATGATCATCATCATTAGCTTCCTCACTAATTGGTGTAGGTCACAGGAACAGATTTCTGTGATGAACTACTTTCCAATAAGGAGAAGGTACAATTACCTTATCAAGTTTTCTACTTTCCTCCCACTCACTTCTTTCGAGAGAAACTCCTTCTCTAGAAAGGATCCATTCTTAGCAACGAATGTCTTGCCTTCGGATCTGTGATAGAAGGTGTACCCAACTCTCCTTTGGTATCCTATGAAGACATATTTCTCGATTTGGGTTTGAGCTTATCAGATGAAACTTTTTCACACTAATCATCGCAAACCCAAAGACTTCTAAGAACGACAGCCTTAGGTTTCTTGCCAAACCATAGTTCATAAGTGTCGTCTCAACGGATTTAGATGGTGCCCTATTTAACGTGAATGCAGCTGTCTCTAATGCATAACCCCAAACGATAGTGGTAGAGGTATCGGTAAGAGACATCATAGATCGCACTATATCTAATAAAGTACGGTTATGACGTTCGGACACACCATTACACTATGGTGTTCCAGGTGGCGTGAGTAGTGAAACTATTTCACATTGTTTTAATTGAAGGCCAAACTCGTAACTCAAATATTTTACCTCTGCGATCATATCGTAGAAACTTTTATTTTCTTGTCACGATGATTTTCCACTTCACTCTGAAATTCTTTGAACTGTTCAAATGTTTCAGACTTATGTTTCATCAAGTAGATATCCCCATATCTGCTCAAATCATCTGTGAAGGTCAGAAAATAATGATACCTGCTGCAAGCCTTAATATTCATCGGACCACATACATCAGTATGTATGATTTCCAACAAATCTGTTGCTTGCTTCATTGTTCCGGAGAACGGCGTTTTAGTCATCTTGCCCATAAGGCATGGTTCGCAAGCATCAAGTGATTCATAATCAAGTGATTCCAAAAGCCCATCAGCATGGAGTTTCTTCATGCGCTTTACACCAATATGACCTAAACGGCAGTGCCACAAATAAGTTGCACTATCATTATTAACTTTGCATCTTTTGGTTTCAATATTATGAATATGTGTATCACTACGATCGAGATCCAACAACTATTTTCATTGGGTGTATAACCATAAGTTTTATTCATGTAAACAGAACAACAATTTATTCTCTTAACTTAAATGAATAACCGTATTACAATAAACATGATCAAATCATATTCATGCTCAACGCAAACACCAAATAACACTTATTTAGGTTCAACACTAATCCCGAAAGTATAGGGAGTGTGCGATGATGATCATATCAATCTTGGAACCACTTCCAACACACAATCAATCTTGGAACCACTTCCAACACACATCGTCACTTCACCCTTAACTAGTCTCTGTTTATTCTGCAACTCCCATTTCGAGTTACTAATCTTAGCAACTAAACTAGTATCAAATACTGAGGGGTTGCTATAAACACTAGTAAAGTACACATCAATAACATGTATATCAAATATACTTATGTTCACTTTGCGATCCTTCTTATCTGCCAATTACTTGGGGCAGTTCCGCTTCCAGTGACCAATCCCTTTGCAGTAGAAACACTTAGTCTCAGGCTTAGGACCATACTTGGGCTTATTCACTTGAGCAGCAACTTGCTTGCTGTTCTTCTTGAAGTTCCCTTCTTCCCTCTGCCCTTTTCTTGAAACTAGTGGTCTTGTCTACCATCAACACTTGATGTTTTTCTTGATTTCTACCTTCGTCAATTTCCGCATTACGAAGAGGTTGGGAATCATTTTCGTTATCCCTTGCATATCATAGTTCATCACGAAGTTCTACTAACTTGGTGGTGGTGACTAGAGAATTCTGTCAATCACTATCTTATCTGGAAGATTAACTCCCACTTGATTCAAGCGATTGTAGTACCCAGACAATCTGAGCACATGCTCACTAGTTGAGCGATTCTCCTCTCCATCTTTTAGCTATAGGACTTGTTGGAGACTTCATATCTCTCAACTCGGGTATTTTCTTGAAATATTAACTTCAACTCCTGGAACATCTCATATGGTCCATGACGTTCAAAACATTTTTGAAGTCCCGATTCTAAGACGTTAAGCATGGTGCACTAAACTATCAAGTAGTCATCATATTGAGCTAGCCAAACGTTCATAACGTCTGCATCTACTCCTGCAATAGGTCTGTCACCTAGCGGTGCATCAAGGACATAATTCTTCTGTGCAGCAATGAGGATAAATCCTCAAGTTACGGACCCAGTCCGTGTAATTGCTACCATCATCTTTCTATTGGGAAACGTAGCAGAAATTCAAATATTTTCTACGCATCACCAAGATCAATCTATGGAGTAATCTAGCAACGAGGGGAAGGAGAGTGCATCTACATACCCTTGTAGATCGCTAAGCGGAAGCGTTCAAGTGAACGGGGTTGATGGAGTCGTACTCGTCGTGATCCAAATCACCGATGATCCTAGTGCCGAACGAACGGCACCTCCGTGTTCAACACACGTACAGCCCGGTGACGTCTCCTACGCCTTGATCTAGCAAGGGGAGAAGGAGAGGTTGGGGAAGACTCCATCCAGTAGTAGCACGACGGCGTGGTGGTGGTGGAGGAGCGTGGTACTCCAGCAGGGCTTCGCCAAGCACCGCAAGAGACGAGGAGGGAGAGGGGTAGGGCTGCGCCAAGAAGGAGATGTTCTCGTGTGTATGGCAGCCCAAAACCCCACTATATATAGGGGAAAGGGAGGGGCTGCGCCCCCACCTAGGTTTCCACCCCTAGGGG
This sequence comes from Triticum urartu, assembly GCF_003073215.2. Lineage (NCBI taxonomy): Eukaryota > Viridiplantae > Streptophyta > Magnoliopsida > Poales > Poaceae > Triticum > Triticum urartu. The sequence continues at coordinate 92,948,043 of NC_053024.1, forward strand.
TGGTGGCCATCCCTAGATCCCATCTAGGGGGACGGCCAAGGGGGGAGAGGGGGGCGCACCACTAGGTGGGCCTTAGGCCCATCTGAGCCTAGGGTTTCCCCCTTTTCCCTTCTCTCTTCGCCTTGGGCCCTGGTGGGGGTGCACCAGCCCACCTGGGGCTGGTCCCCTCTCACACTTGGCCCACGCAGCCCTCTGGGGCAGGTAGCCCCACTTGGTGGACCCCCGGGACCCTCCCGGTGGTCCCGGTACGTTACCGATAGCACCCGAAACTTTTCCGGTGACCAAAACAGGACTTCCCATATATAAATCTTTACCTCCGGACCATTCCGGAACTCCTCGTGATGTCCAGGATCTCATCCGGGACTCCGAACAACATTTGGTAACCACGTATATCTATTCCCTATAACCCTAGCGTCATCGAACCTTAAGTGTGTAGACCCTACGGGTTCGGGAACCATGCAGACATGACCGAGACACCTCTCCGGCCAATAACCAACAGCGGGATCTGGATACCAATGTTGGCTCCCACATGTTCCACGATGATCTCATCGGATGAACCACGATGTCGAGGATTCAATCAATCCCGTATTCAATTCCCTTTATCTAGCGGTACGATACTTGCCCAAGATTCGATCGTCGGTATCCTGATACCTTGTTCAATCTCGTTACCGGCAAGTCTCTTTACTCGTTCCGTAACACATCATCCCGTGATCAACTCCTTGGTCACATTGTGCACATTATGATGATGTCCTACCGAGTGGGCCCAGAGATACCTCTCCGTTACACGGAGTGACAAATCCCAGTCTTGATTCGTGCCAACCCAACAGATACTTCCGGAGATACCTGTAGTGTACCTTTATAGCCACCCAGTTACGTTGTGACGTTTGGCACACCCAAAGCACTCCTGCGGTATCCGGGAGTTGCACAATCTCATGGTCTAAGGAAATGATACTTGACATTAGAAAAGCTTTAGCATACGAACTACACGATCTTTGTGCTAGGCTTAGGATTGGGTCTTGTCCATCACATCATTCTCCTAATGATGTGATCCTGTTATCAACGACATCCAATGTCCATGGTCAGGAAACTGTAACCATCTATTGATCAACGAGCTAGTCAACTAGAGGCTTACTAGGGACATGCTGTTGTCTATGTATCCACACATGTATCTGAGTTTCCTATCAACACAATTCTAGCATGGGTAATAAACGATTATCATGAACAAGGAAATATAATAATAACCAATTTATTATTGCCTCTAGGGCATATTTCCAACACGTCGGTGGAGCAACAGGGGCCCACAAGGGTGGAGGGCGCGCCTTGGGGGGGTAGGCGCGCCCCCTACCTCGTGCCTTCCTTGTTGATTGCTTGACGTAGGGTACAAGTCCTCTGGATCATGTTCGTTCCAAAAATCACATTCCCGAATGTTTCATTCCGTTTGGACTCCATTTGATATTCTTTTTCTGCGAAACCCTAAAATAGGCAAAAAACGGCAAGTCTGGGCTGGGCCTCCGACTAATAGGTTAGTCCCAAAAATAATATAAAAGTGTATAATAAAGCCCAATAATGTCCAAAACAGAATATAATATAGCATGGAACAATCAAAAATTATAGATACGTTGGAGACATATCAAGCATCCCCAAGCTTAATTCCTGCTCGTCCTCGAGTAGGTAAATGATAAAAATAGAATTTTTGATGTGGAATGCTACTTGGCATAATTTCAATGTAATTCTTGTTAATTGTGGTATGAATATTCAGATCCAAAAGATTCAAGACAAAAGTTCAATATTGACATAGAAATAATAATACTTCAAGCATACTAACTAAGCAATTATATCTCTTCAAAATAACATGGCCAAAGAAAGTTATCCCTACAAAATCATATAGTCTGGGTATGCTCTATCTTCACCACACAAAGTATTTAAATCATGAACAACCCCGATGACAAGCCAGGCAATTGTTTCATACTTTTGGTGTTCTCAAACTTTTTCAATCTTCACGCAATACATGAGCGTGAGCCATGGACATAGCACTTTAGGTGGAATAGAATGGTGGATGTGGAGGAGACAAAAGGGGAAGATAGTCTCACATCAACTAGGCGTATCAACGGACTATGGAGATGCCCATCAATAGATATCAATGTGAGTGAGTAGGGATTGCCATGCAACGGGTGCACTAGAGCTATAAGTATATGAAAGCTCAACAAAAGGAACTAAGTGGGTGTGCATCCAACTCGCTTGCTCACGAAGACCTAGGGCATTTTGAGGAAGCCCATCATTGGAATATACAAGCCAAGTTTAATGAAAAATTCCCACTAGTATATGAAAGTGATAACATAAGAGACTCTCTATTATGAAGATCATGGTGCTACTTTGAAGCACAAGTGTGGTAAAAGGATAGTAGCATTGTCCCTTCTCTCTTTTTCTCTCTTTTTTTATTTGGGCCTTTTTTATGGCCTCTTTTTTTCGTCCGGAGTCTCATCCCGACTTGTGGGGGAATCATAGTCTCCATCATCCTTTCCTCACTTGGGACAATGCTCTAAAAATGATGATCATCACACTTTTATTTACTTACAAGTCAACAATTACAACTCGATTCTTAGAACAAAATATGACTCTATGTGAATGCCTCCGGCGGTGTACCGGGATATGCAATGAATCAAGAGTGACATGTATGAAAGAATTATGAACGGTGGCTTTGCCACAAATACAATGTCAACTACATGATCATGCAAAGCAATATGATAATGATGGAGCATGTCATAGTAACGGTGGAAAGTTGCATGGCAATATATCTCGGAATGGCTATGGAAATGCCATGATAGGTAGGTATGGTGGCTGTTTTGAGGGAGGTATATGGTGAGTGTATGATACCGGCGAAAGGTGCCCGGTATTTGAGAGGCTAGCAATGGTGGAAGGAAGAAAAATGTGTATGATCCATGGACTCAACCTTAGTCATAAAGAACTCATATACTTATTGCAAAAATCTACAAGTTATCAAAGAAAAGTATTACATGCATCCTCCTAGGGGGATAGATTGGTAGGAAAAGACCGTCGCTCGTCCCCGACCGCCACTCATAAGGAAGACAATCAATAAATAAATCATGCTCCGACTTCATCATATAACGGTTCACCATACGTGCATGCTATGGGAATCACAAACTTCAACACAAGTATTTCTCAAATCCACAATTACTCGACTAGCATGACTCTAATATTACCATCTCCATATCTCAAAACAATTATCAAGTTTCAAACTTCTCATAGTATTCAACACACTCATAAGAAAAAATTTATTAATCTTGAATGCCTAACATAATTAAAGCAAATTACCATGCTGTTTTGTAGGACTCTCAAAAAAATCTAAGTGAAGCATGAGAGAACAATAGTTTCTATAAAACAAATCCACCGACATGCTCTAAAAGATATAAGTGAAGCACTATAGCAAAAACTATATAACTCAAAAGATATAAGTGAAGCACATAGAGTATTCTAACAATTTCTAAATCATGTGTGTCTCTCTCAAAAGGTGTGTACAGAAAGGATGATTGTGGAAAACTAACAAATAAAGACTCAAATAATACAAGACGCTCCAAGCAAAACACATATCATGTGGTAAATAAAAATATAGCTCCAAGTAAAGTTACCGATGGAAGTAGATGAAAGAGGGGATGCCTTCCGGGGCATCCCCAAGCTTTGGCTTTTAGGTGTCCTTAGATTATCTTTGGGTGCCATGGGCATCCCCAAGCTTAGGCTCTTTCCACTCCTTGTTCCATAATCCATCAAATCTTTTACCCAAAATTTGAAAACTTCACAACACAAAACTTAAAGTAGAAAATCTCGTGAGCTCCGTTAGCGAAAGAAAACAAAACACCACTTCAAGGTACTGTAATTAACTCATTATTTATTTATATTGGTGTTAAACCTACTGTATTCCAACTTCTCTATGGTTTATAAACTATTTTACTATCCATAGATTCATCAAAATAAGCAAACAACACACGAAAAACAAAATCTGTCAAAAACAGAACAGTCTGTAGTAATCTGTAGCTAACGCAAGATCTGGAACCCCAAAAATTCTAAAATAAATTGCTGGACGTGAGGAATTTATCTATTAATCAGCTGCAAAAATAATTAACTAAATATCACTTTCCAAATAAAAATGGCAGCAATTCTCGTGAGGGCTAAATTTTCTGTTTTTTATAGCAAGATTAAAAAGACTTTCCCCAAGTCTTCCCAACAGTTCTACTTGGCACAAACACTAATTAAACACAAAAAACACAACCAAAACAGAGGATAGATAAATTATTTATTACTAAACAGGAGCAAAAAGCAAGGAATAAAAATAAAATTGGGTTACCTCCCAACAAGCGCTATCATTTAACGCCCCTAGCTAGGCATAAAAGCGAGGATAGATCTTGGTATCTTTAGTTGATAGTTCTTTAATGAGGCATCTATCACCTTTAGGAGTTTATTTCCTTTTATCAGTAATCAAACTTCTAGGCACAAGATCAAAAAAATCATTAGTAGCAAATGGTTCCTTAATGATAGAAAAAAGATTAGGATGAATACTTATAGATTTGAGAGCCGCAACTTCTTTGCTAGAGGATGCACCCTTATTTTTAGGAACATACATAAGCTTGGCAATTTTAGTTGGAGGACTTGGAGTATTCTTTACGGAAGAAAAAGCGGTTCCCAAGTTGGTAATGATACCCTCAAGTTTATCGATTCTAGTGGAATCATGATTTATTATTTCATTAACTATAGGTTCCTTATCTTTAATATTTTTCAATATTACTCCTACTTTAGATCCATATTGGGTAATTTGGTTGTGGATCTTTTTATCGAAATTTTCAATTAACTCAACGGTAGCAACTTTATTTTCAATAATTTCAAGTTTTTGCATTACGTGCTCCAAAGTTAACATAGTTCCATTAACCAAAAGAGGGGATGAGCCAAACAAATATATCATAGCATTATAGGAATAGAAAGTGTGGCTACCCAAGAAATTCCCTCCGGCAATGGTATCAAGGACATATCTGTGCCAAGGAATAGCACCTACACAAAAACTGCAGAGAAGAATAGAAGTAGATTGCTTCCTGGTAGATCTAATTTGAGCATTGCAAATTCTATACCAAGCGTCTTTTAGGTTTTCTACTTCCCTTTGCTTAAAATTAAGAACTTCATTTTCGGGAGACAGCGGAGAAGATAGGGGACTAGCCATAATGACAAGCAAGCAATCCAACACACAAGCGAACAAGAAACAGGCAAAAAGAGGTAAATAGAGAAAGAGAGGGAGGATGGAGAGAGAGAGGGCGAATTAAGGGAAAGGGTGAAGTGGGGGAGAGGAAAACGAGAGGCAAATGGCAAATAATGTAATGCGGGAGATAAGGGTTTGTGATGGGTACTTGGTATGTCTTGACTTGCAATGGCACCACAAGTGACTCGTTGTCGGGAGTCAAATCTTGACTTGTCTTGCGCGAACCTCCCTGGCAACAGCGCCAGAAATCCTTCTTGCTCCTCTTGAGCACTTGTGTTGGTTTTCCCTTGAAGAGGAAAGGGTGATGCAGCAAAGTATCGTAAGTATTTCCCTCGGTTTTTTAGAACCAAGGTATCAATCCAGTAGGAGGCCGCGCACAAGTCCCTCGCACCTACACAAACATATAAATCCTCGCAACCAACGAGATAAGGGGTTGTCAACCCCTACACGGTCACTTACGAGAGTGAGATCTGATAGATATGATAGGATAATATTTTTTGGTATTTTTATGATAAAGATGCAAAGTAAAATAAATGGCAAAGGAAATAACTAAGTATTGGAAGATTAATATGATGGAAGATAGACCCGGGGGCCATAGGTTTCACTAGTGGCTTCTCTCAAGAGCATAAGTATTCACGATGGGTAAACAGATTACTGTTGAGAAATTGACAGAATTGAGCATAGTTATGAGAATATCTAGGTATGATCATGTATATAGGCATCATGTCCGAGGAAAGTAGACCGACTCCTGCCTGCATCTACTACTATTACTCCACACATCGACCGCTATCCAGCATGCATCTAGAGTATTAAGTTCAAGAGAACAGAGTAATGCTTTAAGCAAGATGACATGATGTAGAGGGATGAACTCATGCAATATGATATAAACCCCATCTTGTTATCCTTGATGGCAACAATACAATACGTGCCTTGCTGCCCCTACTGTCACTGGGAAAGGACAGCGCAAGATTGAACCCAAAGCTAAGCACTTCTCCCATTGCAAGAAAGATCAATCTAGTAGGCCAAACCAAACTGATAATTCGAAGAGACTTGCAAAGATAACCAATCATACATAAAAGAATTCAGAGAAGATTCAAATATTGTTCATAGATAAACTTGATCATAAACCCACAATTCATCGGTCTCAACAAACACACCGCAAAAGAAGATTACATCGAATAGATCTCCACAAGAGAGGGGGAGAACTTTGTATTGAGATCCAAAAAGAGAGAATAAGCCATCTAGCTAATAACTATGGACCCGTAGCTCTGAAGTAAACTACTCACACTTCATCGGAGAGGCTATGGTGTTGATGTAGAAGCCCTCCGTGATCGATGCCCCCTCCGGCGCCCAGGCGTCAACCCGTGTATATAAGGGGACGACCCGGTGGCGGCTTAGGGTAAGAAACAAGAGATTGATAACCAAGTCGGCGAACTATCCTCTTGGTAATCGAAACCCCAACAATACCAACACAACTAGACGTAGGCTTTTACCTTCATCGTAAGGGGCCGAACTAGTATAAAACCTCTCGTGTCCTTTGTCCCGATTAACCCCTTTAAGCTTCCTAGTTGCGATGGCCCTACGACTAAGTCCTTCCACTAGGACACCTGCCGTGACAATTCCACGACAATTATGGAACGAGTAAAGAGACTTGCCGGTAACGAGATTGAACTAGGTATTGGGATACCGACGATCGAATCTCGGGCAAGTAACATACCGATGACAAAGGGAACAACGTATACCGTTATGCGGTTTGATCGATAAAGATCTTCGTAGAATATGTAGGAGCCAATATGAGCATCCAGGTTCCGCTATTGGTTATTGACCGAAGACATGTCTCGGTCATGTCTACATAGTTCTCGAACCCGTAGGGTCCGCACGCTTAACGTTCGGTGATGATCGGTATTATGAGTTTATGTGTTTTGATGTACCGAAGGTTGTTCGGAGTCCTGGATGAGATCAGGGACATGACGAGGAGTCTCGAAATGTTTGAGACGTAAAGATCGATATATTGGAAGGCTATATTTGGACATCGGAAAGTTTCTGAGTGGTTCGGGTATTTATCAGAGTACAGGAGAGTTACGGGAATTCGTCGGGGAGTATATGGGCCTTATTGGGCTTTAGGGGAGAGATAGAGGGGCTGCCTAGGGCAGGCCGTGCGCCCCCCAAGGGCTAGTCTGAATTGGACTAGGGGGAGGGGCGGCGCCCCCTCCTTCCTTCTCTTCTCTCTTCCCTTTCCTTCTCTCCTACTCCTACTACTTGGAAAGGGGGGAATCCTACTCCCGGTGGGAGTAGGACTCCCCAGGGCGCGCCATAGTAGAGGGCCGGCCCTCCCCCTCCTCCACTCCTTTATATACGGGGGAGGGGGCACCCCATGGAAACACAAGTTGATCATTGATCTTTTAGCCGTGTGCGGTGCCCCCCTCCACCATAATCCACCTCGATCATATCGTAGCGGTGCTTAGGCGAAGCCCTGCGTCGGTAGATTCATCAACACCTTCATCACGCCGTCGTGCTGAGGGAACTCTCCCTCGAATCTCTACTGGATCGTGAGTTCGTGGGACGTCACCGAGCTGAACGTGTGCAGATCACAGAGGTGCCGTACGTTCGGTACTAGGATCGGTAGATCGTGAAGACGTGCGACTACATCAACCGCGTTGTCATAACACTTCCGCTTATGGTCTATGAGGGTACGTGGACGACACTCTCCCCTCTCGTTGCTATGCATCACCATGGTCTTGCGTGTGCGTAGGCAATTTTTTGAAATTACTGTGTTCCCCAACAGTGTGCAGGTGTTGTTTATGTTGTGTTGCTTGATTCTCCTACTGGTTCGATAACCTTGGTTTCATCACTGAGGGAAATACCTACCTTCGCTGTGCTACATCATCCCTTACTCTTTGGGGAAATACCGACGTAGTCCTTGCAGACAGGAGTTTTCTGACGCTATAGTCAGGGAGCAATCAACTCCTTGGTTCAGTGCGGCATGCTTTACAGATTAGAACCGGGGCTCTAAAAGCGTTTTGAGCAGCATAGATCATATGAGATGTTCCAAGAGCTGAAAATGGTTTCCCAAGCTCATGCCCGGGTCAAGAGATATGAAGTCTTTGACAAGTTCTATGGTTGTAAGATGGACGAAAACAGTTCTGTCAGCGAGCATATACTCAAAATGTCTGGGTTGCACAACCGCTTGTCTGAGTTGGGAGTTAATCTTCCATATGACTCGGTCATTGACAGGATCCTCCAGTCGCTTCCACCTAGCTACAAGTGCTTTGTGATGAACTACAATATGCAAGGGATGGAGAACTCCATTCCTGAGTTATATTCAATGCTGAAATCAGCGGAGGTGGAAATCAAAAAGGAACATCAAGTGTTGATGGTGAATAAGACCACTAGTTTCAAGAAAGTCAAGGGTAAAAAGAACTTCAAGAAGGACGGCAAGGGAGTTGCCGCGCCCGGGAAATCAGTTGCCGGGAAGAAGACAAAGAATGGACCCAAGCCCGAGACTAGGTGCTTTTATTGCAAGGGAAATGGTCACTGGAAACGGAACTGCCCCAAGTACTTAGCGGATAAGAAGGCCGGCAACGCCAAAGGTATATGTGATATACATGTTATTGATGTGTACCTTACCAGCGCTCGTAGTAGCTCCTAGGTATTTGATACCGGTGCAGTTGCTCATATTTGTAACTCAAAATAGGAGCTGCGGAATAAGCGGAGACTGGAGAAGGACGAGGTGACGATGCGCGTCGAGAATGGTTCCAAGGTCGATGTGATCGCCGTCGGCACGCTACCTCTACATATACCTTCAGGATTAGTTTTAAACCTCAATAATTTTTATTTAGTGCTAGCTTTGAGCATGAACATTGTATATGGATCTCGTTTAATACAAGATGGATACTTATTTAAATCTGAGAATAATGGTTGTTCTATTTATATGAGAGATATATTTTATGGTCATGTCCCGCTGGTCAATGGTTTATTTTTATTGAATCTCGAATGTGATGTTACACATATTCATAGTGTGAATGCCAAAAGATGTAAGGTTGATAATGATAGTCCCACATACTTGTGGCACTGCCGCCTTGGTCAGATTGGTGTCAAACGCATGAAGAAACTCCATGCAAATGGACTTTTGGAGTCTCTTGATTATGAATCATTTGCCACATGCGAACCATGCCTCATGGGCAAAATGACCAAGACTCTGTTCTCCAGAACAATGAAGCGAGCAACCAACTTATTGGAAATCATACATACTGGTGTGTGCGGTCCAATGAGCGTTGAGGCTCGTGGTGGATATCGTTATGTTCTCACCCTCACTGATGACTTAAGTAGATATGGGTATGTCTACTTAATGAAACACAAGTTTGAGACCTTTGAAAAGTTCAAGAAATTTCATAGTGAGGTAGAGAATCAATGTGATAGGAAAATAAAGTTCTTACAATCAGATCATGGAGGGGAATACTTGAGTCACGAGTTTGGCACGCACTTCAGGAAATGTGGAATTGTTTCACAGCTCACGCTGCGTGGAACACCTCAGCGTAATGGTGTGTATGAAAATCATAATCGCACTCTATTGGATATGGTGCAATCTATGATGTCTCTTACTGATCTACCGCTATCATTTTGGGGTTATGCTTTAGAGACTGCCGCATTCACTTTAAATAGGGCTTCGTCGAAATCCGTTGAGATGACACCGTATGAATTATGGTTTGGGAAGAAACCTAAGCTATCGTTTCTGAAAGTTTGGGGATGCGATGCTTATGAGAAGAAACTTCAACCTGAAAAGCTCGAACCCAAGTCAGGAAAATGCACCTTCATAGGATACCCTAAGGAAACTATTGGGTATACCTTCTACCTCGGATCTGAAGGCAAGATCTTTGTTGCCAAGAATGGATCCTTTCTGGAGAAAGAGTTTCTCTCAAAAGAAGTAAGTGGGAGGAAAGTAGAACTTGGTGAGGTACTGCCTCTCGAACCGGAGAGTAGCGCAGCTCGGGAAGATGTTTCAGTGGTGCCTACACCGACTAGAGAGGAAGTTGATGACGATGATCATGAAACTTTGGAACACGTTGCTACTGAACTTCGTAGGTCCACAAGGACAAGTTCCGCACCAGAGTGGTACGGCAACCCTGTCCTGGAAATCATGTTGTTAGACAACGGTGAACCTTTGAACTATGAAGAAGCGATGGCGGGCCCGGATTCCAACAAATGGCTTGAGGCCATGAAATCCGAGATAGGATCCATGTATGAAAACGAAGTATGGACTTTGACAGACTTGCCCGATGATCGGCAAGCCATAGAGAATAAATGGATATTTAAGAAGAAGACTGACGCAGATGGTAATGTGGCCATCTATAAGGCTCACTTGTTGCTAAGGGTTATCGACAAGTTCAAGGGGTTGACTACGATGAGACCTTCTCACCCGTAGAGAAGCTGAAGTCCCTCCGAATCATGTTAGCAATTGCCGCATTCTATGATTATGAGATATGGCAAATGGACGTCAAAATGGCATTCCTTAATGGTTTCCTTAAGGGAGAATTGTATATGATGCATCCGGAAGGTTTTGTTGATCCTAAGAATGCTAACAAGGTATGCAAGCTCCAGCGCTCCATCTATGGGCTGGTGCAAGCATCTCAGAGTTGGAACATTTGCTTTGATGAAATGATCGAAGCGTTTGGGTTTATGCGGACTTATGGAGAAGCCTGTGTTTACAAGAAAGTGAGTGGGAGCTCTGTAGCATTTCTCATATTATATGTGGATGACATACTATTGATGGGAAATGATATAAAACTTTTGGAAAGCATAAAGGCCTAGTTGAATATGTGTTTTTCAATGAAGGACCTTGGAGAAGCTGCTTACATATTAGGCATCAAGATCTATAGAGATAGATCGAGGCACCTTAATGGTCTTTCGCAAAGCACGTACCTTGACAAGATATTGAAGAAGTTCAACATGGATCAGTCCAAGAAGGGGTTCTTGCCTGTATTGCATGGCGTGAGATTGAGCACGGCTCAATGCCCGACCTCGGTAGAAGATAGAGAAAAGATGAGTGTCATCCCCTATGCCTCAGCCATAGGCTCCATTATGTATGTCATGTTGTGTACCAGACCTGATGTGAACCTTGCCATAAGTTTGGTAGGGAGGTACCAAAGTGATCCCGGTATGGAACACTGGACAGCGGTCAAGAATATCCTGAAGTACCTGAAAAGTGCTACCTCTTGAGCATGCGTTGGTTTTCCCTTGAAGAGGAAAGGGTGATGTAGCAAAGTAGCGTAAGTATTTCCCTCAGTTTTTGAGAACCAAGGTATCAATCCAGTAGGAGACTACACACAAGTCGCCTAGTACCTGCACAAACAAACAAGAACCTTGCAACCAACGCGATAAAGGGGTTGTCAATCCCATCACGGTCACTTACGAGAGTGAGATCTGATAGATATGATAGGATAATATTTTTGGTATTTTTATGATAAAGATGCAAAGAAAAATAAATGGCAAAGGAAATAACTAAGTATTGGAAGATTAATATGATGGAAGATAGACCCGGGGGCCATAGGTTTCACTAGTGGCTTCTCTCAAGAGCATAAGTATTCACGGTGGGTAAACAAATTACTGTTGAGCAATTGACAGAATTGAGCATAGTTATGAGAATATCTAGGTATGATCATGTATATAGGCATCATGTCCGAGACAAGTAGACCGACTCCTACCTGCATCTACTACTATTACTCCACACATCGACCGCTATCCAGCATGCATCTAGAGTATTAAGTTCAAGAGAACAGAGTAATGCTTTAAGCAAGACGACATGATGTAGAGGGATAAACTCATGCAATATGATATAAACCCCATCTTGTTATCCTCGATGGCAACAATACAATTCATGCCTTGCTGCCCCTACTGTCACTGGGAAAGGACACCGCAAGATTGATCCCAAAGCTAAGCACTTCTCCCATTGCAAGAAAGATCAATCTAGTAGGCCAAACCAAACTGATAATTCGAAGAGACTTGCAAAGATAACCAATCATACATAAAAGAATTCAGAGAAGATTCAAATATTGTTCATAGATAAACTTGATCATAAACCCACAATTCATCGGTCTCAACAAACACACCGCAAAAGAAGATTACATCGAATAGATCTCCACAAGAGAGGGGGAGAACTTTGTATTGAGATCCAAAAAGAGAGAATAAGCCATCTAGCTAATAACTATGGACCCGTAGCTCTGAAGTAAACTACTCACACTTCATCGGAGAGGCTATGGTGTTGATGTAGAAGCCCTCCGTGATCGATGCCCCCTCCGGCGCAGCTCCCGGAAAGGCCCCAAGATGGGATATCGTGGATACAGAAAGTTACGGCGGTGGAATTAGGGTTTTGGCTCCGTATCTGGTAGTTTGGGGGTACGTAGGTATATATAGGAGGAAGGAGTACGTCGGTGGAGCAACAGGGGGGCACGGGGGTGGAGGGTGCGCCTGGGGGGGTAGGCGCGCCCCCCTACCTCGTGCCTTCCTCATTGATTGCTTGACGTAGGTTCCAAGTCCTTTGGATCATGTTCGTTCCGAAAATCACGTTCCCGAAGGTTTCATTCCGTTTGGACTCCGTTTGATATTCTTTTTCTGCGAAACCCTAAAATAGGCAAAAACATCAATTCTGGGCGGGGCCTCCGGTTAATAGGTTAGTCCCAAAAATAATATAAGTGTATAATAAAGCCCAATAATGTCCAAAACAGAATATAATATAGCATGGAACAATCAAAAATTATAGATACGTTGGAGACGTGTCAATAGGCATCACGTCTGTGTCAAGTAGACCGAAATGATTCTGCATCTACTACTATTACTCCACACATCGACCGCTATCCAACATGCACCTAGAGTATTAAGTTCATAAGAACAGAGTAACACATAGGCAAGATGACATAATGTAGAGGGATAAACTCATGCAATATGATATAAACCCCATCTTTTTATCCTCGATGGCAACAAAACAATACGTGCATTGCTGCACCTGCTGTCATTGGGAAAGGACACCGCAAGATTGAACCCAAAGCTAAGCACTTCTCCCATTGCAAGAAAGATCAATCTAGTAGGCCAAACCAAACTGATAATTCGAAGAGACTTGCAAAGATATCAAATCATGCATATAAGAATTCAGAGAAGAATCAAATATTGTTCATAGACAATCTTAATCATAAACTCACAATTCATTAGATCAAATATAGCACTATGGGTGGAATAGAATATGATGATGGAGGTTGTGTGATAAGACAAAAGGGAGAAAGTCTCACATTGACGCAGCTAATTGACAGGCTATGGAGATGCCCATCAATTGATGTCAATGCAAGGAGTAGGGATTGCCATGCAACGGATGCACTAGAGCTATAAATATATGAAAGCTCAACAAAATAAACTAAGTGGGTGTGCATCCAACTTGCTTGCTCACGAAGACCTAGGGCATTTTGATGAAGCCCATTATTGGAATATACAAGCCAAGTTCTATAATGAAAAAATTCCCACTAGTTTATGAAAGTGACAACATAAAAGACTCTCTATCATGAAGATCATGGTGCTACTTTGAAGCACAAGTGTGGAAAAAGGATAGTAATATTGCCCCTTCTCTCTTTTTCTCTCTCTCTTTTTTATGACCTTTCTCTTTTTTCGAAGAACTTTCCTCACATGGGACAATGCTCTAATAATGGAAATCATCACACTTTTATTTACTTATAACTCGATACTTAGAACAAAATATGCCTCTATGTGAATGCCTCCGGCGGTGTACCGGGATATGCAATGAATCAAGAGTGACATGTATGAAAGAATTATGAAGGTGGCTTTGCTACAAATACGATGTCAACTACATGATCACGCAAGGCAATATGACAATGATGGAGCGTGTCATAATAAAAGGAACAGTGGAAAGTTGCATGGCAATATATCTTGGAATGGCTATGGAAATGCCATAATAGGTAGGTATGGTGGCTGTTTTGAGGAAGATATAAGGAGGCTTATGTGTGATAGAGCGTATCATATCACGGGGTTTGGATGCACCGGCGAAGTTTGCACCAACTCTCGAGGTGAGAAAGGGCAATGCACGGTACCGAAGAGGCTAGCAATGATGGAAGGGTGAGAGTGCGTATAATCCCTGGACTCAACATTATTCATAAAGAACTCACATACTTATTGCAAAAATCTATAAGTCATCGAAAACAAGCACTATGCGCATGCTCCTAGGGGGATAGATTGGTATGAAAAGACCATCGCTCGTCCCCAACCTCCACTCATAAGGAAAGCAATCAAAGAACACCTCATGCTTCAAATTTGTCACACAATGTTTAGCATACATGCATGCTACGGGACTTGCCAACTTCAACACAAGTATTTCTCAATTCCACAATTACTCAACTAGCACAACTCTAATATTACCATCTTTATATCTAAAAACAACTATCAAGTATCAAGCTTCTCATAACATTTAATGCACTCTATATGAAAGTTTTTATTATACCCATTCTGGATGTCTATCATATTAGGACTAATTTTATAGCCAAAGAAAATTTCCATGATGTTCTAAAAGACTCGCAAAATAATATAAGTGAAGCATGAGAGATCAATAATTTCTATAAAATAAAACCACCACCGTGATATAAAAAGATATAAGCGAAGCACTAGAGCAAAATTATCTAGCTCAAAAGATATAAGTGAAGCACATAGAGTATTCTAATAAATTCTGATTCATGTGTGTCTCTCCCAAAAGGTGTGTACAGCAAGGATGATTGTGGTAAACTAAAAAGCAAAGGCTCAAATCATACAAGACGGTCCAAGCAAAACACATATCATGTGGTGAATAAAAAATATAGCCTCAAGTAAAGTTACCGATAGATGAAGACGAAAGAGGCGATGCCTTCCGGGGCATCCCCAAGCTTAGGCTTTTGGTTGTCCTTGAATTTTACCTTGGGGTGCCTTGGGCATCCCCAAGATTAGGCTCTTGCCACTTCTTATTCCAAAATCCATCAAATCTTTACCCAAAAACTTAAAAACTTCACAACACAAAACTCAACAGAAAATCTCATGAGCTCCGTTAGTATAAGAAAACAAACCACCACTTTAAGGTACTGTAATAAACTAATTCTTTATTTATATTGGTTTTAAACCTAATGTATTACAACTTATCTATGGTTCATACCCCCCGATACTAGCCATAGATTCATCAAAATAAGCAAACAACACACAAAAAACAGAATCTGTCAAAAACAGAACAGTCTGTAGTAATCTGTAGGTTTCGAATACTTCTGTAACTCCAAAAATCCTGGGAAATTAGGAAGTCCTAAATAATTTGTATGTTGATCTACTGCAGTTGGAATCAGTATTATATCGCTCTCTGGTTAAAAATGAAAATTATTCTCGTGAGCACATAGTTTCTGTTTTTTTCAGCAAGATGAAATAACAATCATCCAAGAAGATCCTAAAGGCTTTACTTGGCACAAACACTAAGTAAAACATAAAATACACAATCATAACAGAGGATAGGTGATTTATTTATTACTAAAAAGGAACAAAAATCAAGAGAAACAAAAATAAATTTTGGGTTGCCTCCCAACAAGCGCTATCGTTTAACGCCCCTAGCTAGGCATAAAAGCAAGAATAGATCTAGGTATTGTCATATTTGGTACGCAATCCATATGTGGCTATCATAATAGATTCATAAGGTAATTTAGTTTTCTTCCTAGGAAAGTGTTCCATGCCTTTCCTTAACGGAAATTGGAATCTAATATTTCCTTCTTTTATGTCAATAATTGAACCAATCATTCTAAGGAAAGGTCTACCAAGAATAATAGTTCATGTAGGATTGCCATCTATATCAATAACAATAAATCTACGGGCACATAATTCCTATTTGCAACAATAAGAACATCATTAATCCTTCCCAGAGGTTTCTTAATGGTGGAATCCACAAGATGCAAATTTAAAGAATAATCATCAAATTCACGGAAACCTAACACATCACACAAAGTTTTAGGAATCGTGGAAACGCTAGCACCCAAATCACATAAAGCATAGCATTCATGATCTTTAATCTTAATTTTAATAGTAGGTTCCCACTCATCATAAAGTTTTCTAGGAATAGAAACTTCTAGTTCAAGCTTTTCTTTATGGGATTGCATTAAAGCATCAACGATATGTTTAGTAAAAGCTTTGTTTTGATCATAAGCATGATGAGAATTTAGCACAGATTGCAACAAGGAAATACAATCTATCAAAGAGCAATTATCATAATTAAATTCCATGAAATCCAAAATAGTGGGTTCATTGCTATGTAAAGTTTTGACCTCTTCAATCCCACTTTTACCAATTTTGCATCAAGATCTAAAAACTCTGAATCATTGGGACGCCTTCTAACTAAAGTCGACTCATCTCCAAACCCATCTTTATCAAGCTTCATATTGGCAAACAAAGACTTAATAGGAGACACACCAATCACTTTTAGATCTTCATCATTATTATCATGAAAATTAGAAGAACGCGCTCTCAAAAAACAATCCTTTTTAGCGCGCATCCTAGCGGTTCTTTCTTTGCACTCATCAATGGAAATTCTCATGGCTTTGAGAGACTCATTGATATCATGCTTAGGCGGAATAGATCTAAGTTTCAAAGAATCAACATCAAGAGAAATTCTATCCACGTTCCTAGCCAACTCATCAATCTTAAGCAATTTTTCTTCAAGCAAAGCATTGAAATTCTTTTGCGAATTCATAAATTCTTTAACACTAGTCTCAAAATAAGAGGGCATCTTATTAAAATTTCCATAAGAGTTGTTGTAGGAATTACCATAATTATTAGAGGAATTACTAGGAAACGGCCTAGAATTAAAATTTCCTCAATACGCGTTGTTACCAAAATTGTTTCTACCAACAAAATTCACATCTATAGATTCATTATTATTCTCAATCAAAGTGGACAAAGGCATATCATTAGGATCAGAAGAAACACTCTTATTAGCAAACAACTTCATAAGTTCATCCATCTTTCCACTCAAAACATTAATCTCTTCTATCGCATGAACTTTTTTACTAGTAGATCTTTCGGTGTGCCATTGAGAATAATTAATCAGAATATTGTCTAGGAGTTTAGTAGCTTCTCCTAAAGAGATTTCCATAAAAGTGCCTCCTGCGACCGAATCTAAAAGATTTCTAGAAGCAAAATTCAATCCAGCATAAAAATAATGTGTAATCATCCATAAATTCAAACCATGTGTAGGGCAATTGCGTGTCATTGATTTCATCCTCTCCCATGCTTGTGCAACATGCTCATGATCAAGTTGCTTAAAGTTCATAATATCATTTCTTTTAGAGATGATCTTAGCGGGAGGAAAATACTTAGAGATAAAAGTGTCTTTGCACTTATTCCATGAATCAATACTATTTTTAGGTAAAGAAGAGAACCAAGTTTTAGCACGATCACTAAGTGAAAACAGAAATAGCTTCAATTTAACAATATCATTATCCACATATTTCTGCTTTTGCATATCACATAAATCAACGAAGCTATTTAGATGGGTAGCGGCATCTTCACTAGGAAGGCCGGCAAATTAATCTTTCATGACAAGATTCAGCAAAGCAGTATTAATTCCACAAGATTCAACATCAGTAAGAGGAGCAATCGGAGTGCTAATAAAATCATTATTGTTGGTATTGGAAAACTCACATAATTTAGTGTTATCTTAAGCCATCGTGACAAACAATCAATCCAACAAACAATCACACAAGAGGCAAGCGAAAGAAGGCGAATGGAAAAAGGGCGAATGGGAAAGAGGCGAATAAAATGGCAAGGGTGAAGTGGGGGAGAGGCAAACGAGAGGCAAACGGCAAATAATGTAATGCGAGGGATAAGAGTTTGTGATGGGTACTTGGTATGTCTTGGCTTGGCGTAGATCTCCCCGGCAACAGCGCCAGAAATCCTTCTTGCTACCTCTTGACCATGCGTTGGTCTTCCCTTGAAGAGGAAAGGGTGATGCAGCAAAGTAGCGTAAGTATTTCCCTCAGTTTTTGAGAACCAAGGTATCAATCCAGTAGGAGACTACACGCAAGTCACCTAGTACCTGCACAAACAAACAAGAACCTCACAACCAACGCGATAAAGGGGTTGTCAATCCCTTCACGGTCACTTACGAAAGTGAGATCTGATAGAGATAATAAGATAAATATTTTTGGTTTTTTCTATAGATTGAAAAGTAAAGATTGCAAAAAAATGGAGTCAGAAATAGCTAGTTGACGGGAAAATAATATGATGTAAAGTAGACCCGGGGGTCATAGGTTTCACTAGTGGCTTCTCTCAAGATAGCATATATTACGGTGGGTGAACAAATTACTGCCGAGCAATTGATAGAAAAGCACATAGTTATGATGATACCTAGGCATGATCATGAACATAGGCATCACATCTGTGTCAAGTAGACTGAAACGATTCTCCATCTACTACTATTACTCCACACATCGACCGCTATCCAGCATGCATCTAGAGTATTAAGTTCATAAGAACGGAGTAACACATCATGATGTAGAGGGATAAACTCAAGCAATATGATATAAACCTCATCTTTTTATCCTCGATGGCAACAATACAATATGTGCCTTGCTGCCCCTGCTATCACTGGGAAAGGACACCGCAAGATTGAACCAAAAGCTAAGAACTTCTCCCATTACAAGAAAGATCAATCTAGTAGGCCAAACCAAACTGATAATTCAAAGAGACTTGCAAAGATAACCAATCATACATAAAAGAATTCAGAGAAGATTCAAATATTGTTCATAGATAAACTTGATCATAAACCCACAATTCATCTGTCTCAACAAACACACCGCAAAAGAAGATTACATCGAATAGATCTCCACAAGAGAGGGGGAGAACTTTGTATTGAGATCCAAAAAGAGAGAAGAAGTCATCTAGCTAATAACTATGGACCCAAAGGTCTGTGGTAAACTACTCACACATCATCAGAGAAGCTATGGTGTTGATGTAGAAGCCCTCCGTGATCGAATCCCCCTCCGGCAGATCACCGGAAAAGGTCCCCAGATGGGATCTCACGGGTACAGAAGGTTGCGGCGGTGGAAAAGTGGTTTCATGGCTCCCCTGGATGTTTTCAGGGTATAAGAGTATATATAGGCGAAAGAAGTAGGTCGGTGGAGCTGCGAGGGGCCCACGAGGGTGGGGGGCGCGCCGCTCTACCTTGTGGCCGCCTCGCTGCTTCCTTGACCTCCACTCCAACTCTCCTGGATTGCGTTTGTTCCACAAAAGATCCTCGCGAAGGTTTCATTTCGTTTGGATTCCGTGTGATATTCCTTTTCTGTGGAACACTAAAATAGGCAAAAAAACAGCAATTTGCACTGGGCCTTCGGTTAATAGGTTAGTCCCAAAAATAATATAAAAGTGCATAATAAAGCCCATTAAACATCCAAAACATATAATATAATAGCATGGAACAACAAAAAACTATAGATATGTTGGAGACGTATCAAAAAGGACTAAGGATATGTTTCTCGTTTATGGACGTGACGAAGAGCTCGTCATAAAGGGTTACGTCGATGCTAGCTTCGACACAGATCTGCATGACTCCAAGTCACAAACCGGATACATGTACATTTTGAATGGTGGGGCAGTCAGCTGGTGCAATTGCAAGCAAAGCGTCGTGGCGACATCTACATGTGAAGCGGAGGATATAGCTGCCTCGAAGGCAGCACAGGAAGCAGTCTGGATGAAGGAGTTCATCACCGACCTAGGAGTCATTCCCAATGCATCGGGCCTGATGACTCTCTTCTGTGACAACACTAGAGCTATTGCCCTTGCCAAGGAGCCCAGGTTTCACAAGAAGGCCAGGCATATCAAGCGTCGCTTCAACTCCATTCGTGAATATAATCAAGATGGAGACATAGATATTTGTAAAGTGCATACGAATCTGAATGTCGCAGATCCATTGAATAAACCTCTTCCACGAGCAAAACATGATCAACACCAGAACTCTATGGGTGTTTGATTCATCATAATGTAACTAGATTATTGACTCTAGTGCAAGTTGGAGACTATTGGAAATATGCCCTAGAGGCAATAGTAAAATGGTTATTATTATATTCCCTTGTTCATGATAATTGTCTATTGTTAATGCTATAATTGTATTAAACGGAAACCGTAATACATGTGTGAATACATATATCACAACACGTCCCTAGTGAGCCTCTAGTTGACTAGCTTGTTGACCAATAGATGGTTGTGGTTTCCTAACCATGGACATTGGATGTCGTTGATAACGGGATCACATCATTAGGAGAATGATGTGATGGACAAGACCCAATCCTAAGCATAGCACAAGATCGTTTAGTTCGTTTGCTAGAGCTTTTCTAATGTGAAGTATCGTTTCCTTAGACCATGAGATTATGCAACTCCCGGATACAGTACGAGTGCTTCGGGTGTATCAAACGTCACAACATAACTGGGTGAAAATAAAGGTGCACTACAGGTATCTCAGAAAGTGTCTGTTGGGTTGGCACAAATCGAGACCGGGATTTGTCACTCCGTATGACGGAGAGGTATCTCTGGGCCCACTCAGTAATGCATCATCATAACAAGCTCAATGTGACTAAGGAGTTGGTCATGGGATCATGCGTTACGGAACGAGTAAAGAGACTTGCTGGTAACGAGATTGAACGAGGTGTGGGGATACCGACGATCGAATCTCGGGCAAGTAACATACCGATGGACAAAGGGAATTGTATACGTGATTGATTGAATCCCCGACATCGTGGTTCATCCGATGAGATCATCATGGAACATGTGGGAACCAACATGGGTATCCAGATACCGCTGTTGGTTATTGGCCGGAGAGATGTCTCGGTCATGTCTACATGGTTCCCGAACCCGTAGGGTCTACACACTTAAGGTTCGGTGATGCTAGAGTTGTTATGGGAAATTGTATGTGGTTACCGAAGGTTGTTTGGAGTCCCAGATGAGATCCCGGACGTCACGAGGAGTTACGGAATGGTTCGTAGGTGAATATTTATATATGGGAAGTCTAGTTTCAGTCGCCGGAATAGTTTCGGAGGTTATCGGTATTGTACCGAGACCACCGAAAGGTGTCCGGGGGTCCACCGGGTGGGGCCACCTACCCCAGGGGACTTAATGGGCTGAATATGGGAGGGAACCAGCCCCTGGTGGGCTGGTGCGCCCCCCAAGGGCCCAAGGCGCCTAGGGTTGGAAACCCTAAGGGGACAGGGTGCTTCCCACCTTGCTTGGGGGGCAAGCCTCCCCCCTTGGCCGACGCCCCCTCTAGATGCATCTAAGGGGGCCGGCCCCTCTACCCTTGACCCTATAAATAGAGGGGGTGGGAGGGCAGCTGCACCCCTTCCCTAGCGCAGCCCCTCCCTCCTCCAACACCTCCTCCTCCGTAGTGCTTAGCGAAGCTCTGCCGGAGAACCACGAGCTCCACCACCACCACGTCGTAGTGCTGCCAGAGTTCTCCCTCAACTTCTCCTCTCCCCTTGCTGGATCAAGAAGGAGGAGATGTCCCCGGGCTGTTGCTACCTCTTGAGCACTGCATTGGTTTTCCCCGAAGAGGAAGGGATGATGCAGCAAAGTAGCGTAAGTATTTCCCTTAGTTTTTGAGAACCAAGGTATCAATCCAGTAGGAGGATACGCGCGAGTCCCTCGTACCTGCACAAAACAAATAAATCCTCGCAACCAACACAAATAGGGGTTATCAATCCCTATAAGGCCACTTACGAGAGTGAGATCTGATAGATATGATAAGATAATATTTTTGGTATTTTTATGATAAAAGATGCAAAGTAAAATAAAGGCAAAGTAAATAGCAAAGGAAATAACTAAGTAGTAGGAGATCAATATGATAAAGATAGACCCGGGGGCCATAGGTTTCACTAGTGGCTTCTCTCGAGAGCATAAGTATTCTACGGTGGGTGAACAAATTACTGTTGAGCAAGCAATCAGGGATGGCAATGGGTAGGGTATGGGCGGGAACAACCTCCTTCTACCCAAACTCATACCCATAGAAACTTTTTATACCCACCCACTTCAATACCCATGGGTATAAACTGACACCCATGCCCATACCCATCGGGTATCCTATACCCAATGGGTATCCATTGTGTACAATATATAGCATTCAAATTCTTAAGAGGTAGAGAAATGAGTTCAAAATTCAAGTGATCATGGTAGAGTAGTATAGCACGTATGTGGCCTCCTCCAGTGGGTGGCCTCTTGGAGGCATCAGGGGAGTATGAGCAGCGGTTGGTGGAAGGCCGGCGTAGTGGAAGGCGGTGGTGGGAATTTGGGATCGCTGGATCGAGTGTTCGACAAGAGTCTGGTAGCTAAGAGTCGATATTTCATCTTTTGAGGAGTCTCATAGGACGTATGAGGAGTGGCGAGCAGGTGATTATGAGCCTATGAGCTATGACTTGTTTAAGGAATACAAGATTTAGGGTTGGACCATATGAGTTGGATGTTAACCCCACATGTTATAGGAGTTATTTTCATTTATTAATTTTCTGGGTATCCATTGGGTTACCCATGGGCACAATTTCTTACCCATGCCCTACCCATATATTTTGCGGGTATGGGTACCCATTACCCATGGGTAGAAAATCTCTTTAAGTCTTTCCCATACCCATTGTTTTCGGGTAGGGTACCCGCGGGTACCCATACCCATGGGCAAAACTGCCATCCCTATGAGCAATTGACAGAATTGAGCATAGTTATGAGAATATCTAGGTATGATCATGTATATAGGCATCATGTCTGAGACAAGTAGACCGACTCCTGCCTGCATCTACTACTATTATTCCACTCATCGACCGCTATCCAGCATGCATCTAGAGTATTAAGTTGAAAATAGAGTAATGCCTTAAGCAAGATGACATGATGTAGAGGGATAGACTCATGCAATATGAAGAAAACCCCATCTTGTTATCCTCGATGGCAACAATACAATACGTGCCTTGCTGCCCCTACTGTCACTGGGAAAGGACCCCGCAAGATTGAACCCTATTGCAAGAAAGATCAATCTAGTAGGCCAAACCAAACTGATAATTCGAAGAGACTTGCAAAGATAACCAATCATACATAAAAGAATTCAGAGAAGATTCAAATATTATTCATAGATAGACTTGATCATAAACCCACAATTCATCGATCTCAACAAACACACCGCAAAAAGAAGATTACATCGAATATTTCTCCACAAGAGAGGGGGAGAACGTTGCATTGAGATCCAAAAAGAGAGAAGAAGCCATCTAGCTACTAACTATGGACCCGAAGGTCTGAGGTAAACTACTCACACTTCATCGGAGAGGCTATGGTGTTGATGTACAAGCCCTCCGTGATCGATGCCCCCTCCGACGGAGCTCCGGAACAGGCCCCAAGATGGGATCTCGTGGATAAAGAAAGTTACGACGGTGGAATTAGGGTTTTTGGCTCCATATCTGATCGTTTGGGGGTACGTAGGTATATATAGGAGGAAGGAGTACGTCGGTGGAGCAACAGGGGCCCATGAGGGTGGAGGGCGCGCCTGGTGGGGGTGGGCGCGCCACCTGATACGTCTCCAACGTATCTATAATTTTTGATTGCTCCATGCTATATTATCTACTGTTTTGGAAATTATTGGGCTTTATTATCCACTTTTGTATTATTTTCTTAGGACTAACTTATTAACCGGAGGCCCAGCCCAGAATTGTTGTTTTTTGCTTGTTTTAGGGTTTCGAAGAAAAGGAATATCAAACGGAGTCCCAACGGAATGAAACCTTCGGGAACGTGAATTTCTCACCGAATACAACTCAGGAGACGTGGACCCTACATCAAGCCAATTAACAGGAGGCCACGAGGTAGGGGGTGCGCCTACCCCCCCCCCCCCCGGCGCGCCCTCCACCCTCGTGGGCCCCCAGTTGCTCCACCAACGTACTTCTTCCTCCTATATATACCCACGTACCCCCAAACGATCAGATACGGAGCCAAAAACCTAATTCCACCGTCGCAACTTTCTATATCCACGAGGTCCCATCTTGGGGCCTATTCCGGAGCTCCGCCAGAGGGGGCATCGATCACGGAGGGCTTCTACATCATCATCCAAGCCCCTCCGATGAAGTGTGAGTAGTTTACTTCAGACCTACGGGTCCATAGTTTGTAGCTAGATGGCTTCTTCTCTCTTTTTGGATCTCAATACAATGTTATCCCCCTCTATCGTGGAGATCTATTCGATGTAATCTTCTTTTTGCGGTGTGTTTGTTGAGATCGATGAATTGTGGGTTTATGATCCAGTCTATCTATGAATAATATTTGAATCTTCTCTGAATTCTTTTATGTATGATTGGTTATCTTTGCAAGTCTCTTGAAATTATCAGTTTGGTTTGGCCTACTAGATTGGTTTTTGTAGCGACCCGGCCCGAATGGATCAAGTCTACTGTGCTCCGGTGTCATCCCTGGATCAGTAATGCTGACACCACACAGTACATCAAAGGATTTATAGCAGAGTGGCAATCACACACTTATTACATAGTTGTCTCAAAGAGAACTTATTACAATAAATATGGCTTAAGGCCATCTAATAACGATAATAGCGGAAGACTCGGAAGATAAATGGGTCCATCAACTCCAACGGCATCACTGAGTATAGAACCACGACCTAAAAGCACCTTACTCGTCGTCTGAAAAGTCTGCAACATGAGAAGTTGCAGCCCGAAAACGGGTCAGCACATGGAAAATGCTGGCAAAGTAACACATAGAGAGTAATGAAATGAAACAGCTATACTATATGCATATATGGCTGGTGGAAAGCTCTATGGTTACAATTTTGCGTAAAGCCAATTTTTCCCTACTGCAAAGGAATAAATTTATTTAACTATCATGGTGGTTGTTGAACATTGAGAATGGTTGACAGCATTCTCAATCCCAATTAAGTAATTTAAAACCCAACAACATTAATTAGAAGTAACATGATGAGATTCACATGATATTCAAGTACTAGATACTCAAGTTGTCCATAACCGGGGACACGGCTAATCATGATTAGTTTGTACACTCTGCAGAGGTTTGCGCACTTTTCCCCACATGACTCGATCGCCTCCGTTTGTTTTCTCACACTTCATGACGTTTGAGAAACGGATGACCGATCTAGGGTTTCGGAAGAAAACCGAAACAAAAACCGGAAGAAAAGAAAAGAATCGGAGAGAAAACAGAATGGTTCTTTTAGGAAAAACCGGACCGGGGAAGAAAAAGAGAGGTGCGGCTACCTCGGGAGGCGGGCTCCGGGCGGCGGCGGCTAAGGGCGGCGG
>NC_053024.1:92974620-92995343 GCF_003073215.2 Triticum urartu
ACAGAGAGAGTTGAGTTGAACCATAGAAGCATGCTTTCCAACACCTCTAACATCATTTGATATTCTAAATAACAAGTCACGCAAGCGAGCAATCATATCAGAATTGTATTTCAATTGTTTCATAACATTTGCATTGAAGTGATCTTGTTTTCTAATATAATTTTCAACTCATAAAGGCATTGGCTAGGATGCATATTGTGAGGATTATCATTGAATTTCATAAGAGAATTTACCTCTACCACCTTAGGATGTGGTGTGTATTAAGCCCATGTATTTCTTCAATAGGAGGTAAATTTTAACATCCTCAACTTTAATACCTTTTTCCTTCATAGATTTCTTTGCCTCTTGCATATCTTCAGGACTGAGACATAATATACTCCTCCTCTTCGGAGTCGGTTTAGGCGCTGGTTCAGGATGAGTCCAATCATCATAATTTTTCAACATATTATTCAATAATTCTTCAGCTTGTCCAACAGTTCGTTCCCTGAAAACACAACCAGCACAACTATCTAGGAAGTCCCTAGAAGCATTAGTTAGTCCATTATAGAAGATATCAAGTATTTCATTTTTCTTAAGAGGATGATCAGGCAAAGCATTAAGTAATTGGCAAAGCCTCCCCCAAGCTTGTGGGAGACTCTCTTCTTTAATTTGAACAAAGTTAGATATTTCCTGCATGGCAGCTTGTTTCTTATGAGCAGGAAAATATTTCCAGAGAAGTAACAAATCATATCCTGGGGACTACGCACACAACCAGGAGCAAGAGTATTGTACCAAGCTTTAGCATCACCCTTTAATGAGAAAGGAAATAATTTGAGAATATAGTAATAGCGAGTTTTCCCATCATGAGTAAAAAGGGTGGCTATGTCATTTAACTTAGTAAGATGTGCCACAACAGTTTCAGTTTCATAACCATGGAAGGAATCCGATTTAACCAAAGTAATTAACTCTGGTTCGACAGAGAATTCATAATCCTTATAATCAATAAAGATAGGTGAAGTTTCAAACTTAGGATCACATTTCATTCTAGCATTCAGATATTTTTCTTTATACTTGCATAATAATTTCTCTAGATCATCTCTATCTCTGCAAGCAAGAATATCTCTAGTTGTTTCTTCACTCATAACATAACCTTGTGGTACCTTAGGAAATTCATATCTAGGAGGGCTAGTTCTAGCAGTTGTTTCAGGAGTTTCAGTTTCAAGCTCATCATCAGATTCAACAACATGATGTTATATAACTCTAGCAATTTCTTTATCAAGAAAATCACCAAGTGGCACATCATCATTAAGCAAGGTACTAGCATCATTATAAACATTATCCATAGCAGAAGTAGCATCATCAATAACTTGCGACATATCAAAATTAATAGAATGTGGTGGTGTTGCAAGTTTACTTATAATAGAAGGTGAATCTAAAGCAGAACTGGATGGTAGTTCCTTACCTCCCCTTGTCTTTGAGGGAAATATCTTAGTCTTAGCATCCTTCAGATTCTTCACAGTGATAATATGATAATAATCCCAAGTGACTCAAAAAATATAGCTATGCTCCCCGGCAACGGCACCAGAAAAAGGTCTTGATAACCCACAAGTATAGGGGATCACAACAGTTTTCGAGGGTAGAGTATTCAACCCAAATTTATAGATTGGACACAAGGAGAGCCAAGAATACTTGAAGGTATTAGAAGTTGATTTGTCAATTCAACCACACCTCGAGATTAATTATCCGCAGCAAAGTGATCAGTAGCAAAGTAGTTTGATAGTTTTGATAATAGTAGCAGCAGTATCGGTAACAGTGATAGTAGTTTTGTAGGAAGTGTAACAGTGATGATAGCAGTAGTAACGTAGCAAGAACAATATAAGAAAATTCGTAGGCATTGGATCGGTGACTAGTTGGATGATATTCATCATGAGACAGAAATAACCTAGGGCGATACAGCACTAGCTCCAGTTCATCAATATAGTGTAGGCATGTATTCCATAAATAGTCATACGTGCTTATGGAAAGAACTTGCATGACATCTTTTGTCCTACCCTCCCGTGGCAGCGGGGTCCATATTGGAAACTAAGGGATATTAAGGCCTCCTTTTAATAGAGAACCGGAAGAAAGCATTAATACATAGTGAATACATGAACTCCTCAAACTACCGCCATCACCGGGAGTGGTCCCGGCTATTGTCACTCCGGGGTTGCCAGATCATAACACGTAATAGGTGACTATAACTTGCAAGATCGGATCGAGAACATGGATATAATGGTGATAACATAAACGGTTCAGATCTGAAATCATGGCACCCGGGCCCAAAGTGACAAGCATTAAGCAAGGCAAAGTTATAGCAACATCAATCTTGGAACATAGTGGATACTAGGGATCAAGACCTAACAAAAATAACTCGATTACATAATGAATCTCATACAACTCCTCACCGACCAGCGAGCCTATGGAGGAATTACTCACTCCCGGTGGGGAGCATCATGGAATTGGCGACAGAGAAGGGTTGGTGATGACGAAGAACAAAGATCCCCCTCTTCGGAGACCCAAACGGACTCCAGATCTGGCCTCTTGATGAAGAACAGGAGGTGATGGCGGCTCCGCCTTGTCGATCGCGATAATTCTTTCTCCCTGTTTTTTCTGGAAAAATAGGATTTTATAGCGTCGATTCCAGGGTCTATGGGGCCACCAGGTGGGCACAACCCACCTGGGCTCGTCAGGAGATGGGGGCACGACCTGGTCGGTTGTGCTCACCCAGGTGCCCCCTCTGGTGGGTCTTGGATCCAAAAATTCTTACTATTGATATAAAAAATCCTAGCAAAGTTTCGTTCCATTCCGAGAACTTTTATTTCTGCACAAAAACAACACCATGGTAGTTGTGCTGAAAACAGCGTCAGTCCGGGGTTAGTTTCATTCAAATCATGCAAATTAGAGTCCAAAACAAGAGGAAAAGCATTAGGAAAAGTAGATACGTTGGAGACTTATCACAAGCCTACGAAGGAATTACTCAATCCCAGCAGTGATGAAATTGGTTATGTAGGATGGTTGGTGATGACGAAGACCGAAGATCCCCCTCTCTAGAGCCACGAACGGGCTCCAGATCTGACCTCCTGATGAAGAATAGGAGGTGGGGGTGGCTCCGTGATGACCCACAAGTGTAGGGGATCTATCATAGCCTTTTCGATAAGTAAGAGTGTCAAATCCAACGAGGAGCGGAAGGAAATGATAAGCAGTTTTCAGTAAGGTATTCTCTGCAAGCATTGAAATTATCGGTAACAGATAGTTTTGTGATAAGGTAATTTGTAACGAGTAGCAAGTAATAAAAATAAATAAGGTGCAGCAAGATGGCCCAATCCTTTTTGTAGCAAAGGAAAAGCCTGGACAAACTCTTATATAAAGTAAAGCACTCCCGAGGACACATGGGAATTATTGTCAAGCTAGTTTTCATCACGTTCATATGATTCGTGTTTGGTACTTTGATAATTTGATATGCGGGTGGACCGGTGCTTGGGTACTTTCATTGCTTGGACAAGCATCCCACTTATGATTAACTCCTATTGCAAGCATCCGCAACTACAACAGAAGTATTAAGGTAAACCTAACTGAGGGAGTCCTGGATTAGGGGGTCTCCGGATAGCCGGACTATATCCTTTGGCTGGACTATTGGACTATGAAGATACAAGATTGAAGACTTCATCCCATGTCCGGATGGGGCTCTACTTGGCGTGGAAGGCAAGCTAGGCAATACGGATATGTATATCACCTCCTTTCTAACCGACCTTATGTAACCCTAGCCCCCTCTGATGTCTATATAAACCAGAGGGTTTTAGTCCGTAGGACAACAGACAATCATACCATAGGCTAGCTTCTAGGGTTTAGCCTCTCTGATCTCGTGGTAGATCAACTCTTGTAATACTCATATCATCAAGAACAATCAAAGCAGGACGTAGGGTATTACCTCCATCAAGAGGGCCCGAACCTGGGTAAACATCATGTCCCCTGCCTCCTGTTACCATCCGCCTTAGACGCACAGTTCGGGACCCCCTACCCGAGATCCGCCGGTTTTGACACCGACATTGGTGCTTTCATTGAGAGTTCCACTGTGTCGTCACCATAAGGCTTGATGGCTCCTTCGATCATCGCTAGCGATGCGGTCCAGGGTGAGGCTTTCCTCCCCGGACAGATCTTCATATTCGGCGGCTTTGCACTGCGGGCCAATTCGCTTGGCCATCTGGAGCAGATTGAGAGCTACGCCCCTGGCCATCAGGTCAGATTTGGAAACTTTCACTACACGGCCGATATCTGCGGAGACTTGATCTTCGACGGATTCGAGCCCATGCCGGACGCACCGCGTAGTCACGACGAGCAAGACGTAACTCTACCGTCGGACAGTGTTCGGGAGATCGCACCCGCAGCTACTCTGGCCTTTAATCCGGAGCAAGTCGCGCCATCCGAGAGCGGAGGGATGGACCCATCCATGGAGGCCGCACTCTCAGTGGCGATAGAGCCAGATACTGACTTCACCCCGTGCGAGAGCCGTGTCGCCAAACCACTGGATTTATCCCCGGCCACGGACTTCGAGCCGCCTACATCTGTGCCTGCGAAACTGACGGGGCACCGATCATGGAGTTCACCTCCGCGGATATCTTTCAGCACTCACCTTTCGGAGATGTGCTAAATTCATTAAGGTCTCTCTCCCTGTCCAGAGAACCCTGGCCGAACTATGTCTGGCTAGAATGGGATGCGGACGACGAGGAAATTCGCTGCCCACCCACCACCCACTTAGTAGCCACTGTCGACGACTTAACCGACATGCTCAGCTTTGACTCCGAAGACATCAACGGTATGGACGACGATGCAGGAGATGAACAGGAACCACCGCCCATAGGGTGCTGGACCTGTACTTCATCACATGACGTATACATGGTGGACACCCCCAAAGAAGCCAACGGTGATGAGACGGCGGAGGATGACACCTCCAAGAAGCAACCCAAGCGCCGACGTCAGTGGCGCCGCTCTAAGTCCCGCCATAGCAAGAACAACGATAATAATAGTCCACGCGACTCTGGAAGAGACGACAACTGCACCACCCCGGTGGCAGAACACGATCAAGACGCAAACTGCAAACATAGTACGGATCCGACGTCCGAACACAATGACGCCAAAGATAAGCCTCATCAATCCCCGTCTAGGGAAAAAACAGTCCGGACGAAGATGCACCCATCATCCCGGAAACACACTTGGAGCAAGAGAACCTCCGCAGAAGGCTTATTGCCACAGCAAGAAGCCTGAAGAAATAGAAGCAAAGGCTCAAGGTCGCACAAAATACGCTCAGTAGCAAGTGGAACAAAGTAACAAAGTATGGTGGAAGTTACCATCCAAATAGCTATCCAAAGCGCAAGCTATTACCAGAATTCGACGATGAGGCCTTAGTGCCCATACAACCGAAAAGCGATACGGCCAACCGGCTGGATCCACCACCCTGTGAACGCGATAGAGCGACTAACAAAGTCACGCATAAGTCAACACACGATCTACATGAGAACTTGCGTCAAAAATCCGGCGCGACCAGATATATCTATGGATCTAGAAAGCGCGCTACGGTACACAGCCACCACCGAATACTACAACCGTCCAAATACCATGGCGCATCCCAATACAGGGGTTCCGCACATCCCTTATGTTTCACTGATGAGGTGCTGGATCACGAATTCCCAGAGGGATTCAAACCGGTGAACATAGAGGCGTACGACGGAACCACAAACCCTGGAGTCTGGATAGAGGACTTCATCCTCCACATCCATATGGCTCGTGGATACGATCTCCATGCCATTAAATACTTGCCCCTCAAGCTTAAAGGGCCAGCTAGGCATTGGCTGAAAAGCATCCCCGAAAACTCAATTGGAAGTTGGGAGGATCTCGAGGACGCTTTCTGGGCCAATTTTGAAGGGACTTATGTCCGACCTCCGGATGAAGACGATTTAAGTTATATAATCCAACAGTCCGGAGAGTCCGCCCGAAAGCTTTGGAACAGGTTCCTTACCAAGAAGAACCAAATTATCGATTGTCCGGACACCGAAGCCTTAGTAGCTTTCAAACACAACGTCCGAGACGAATGGCTCGCCAGACACCTCGGTCAAGAAAAACCAAGAACAATGGCAGCCCTAACAAGCCTCATGACCCGCTTTTGTGCGGGTGAGGACAGCTGGTTGGCCCGTAGCAGCACCAGCGACCCAAGCACATCCGAAGTCAGGGATGGCAATGGTAAACCACGACGCAACAAAAACAAGCGTAGAAATAAAGAAGGTAGCCCAGATAACACGGCGGTAAATGCCAGATTCAGGGGCTCTCGGCCAGGTCAGCGGAAAAAGCCTTTCAAAGGCAGTAGAGAAGGACAATTTGGCCTAAACAAAATTCTTGACAAACTCTGCCAGATTCACGGCACCCCGGACAAACTTGCAAATCATACCCACAAAGAATGTTGGGTCTTCAAGCAGGCCATTAAGCTAAACGCAGAACACAAAGGGGAAGAGACACCAAGCGAAGACGAGGATGAACCTCGCCAGCAAAGCACCAAAGGACAGACAAAGTTCCCACCAGAGGTTAAAACAGTAAACGTGATCCAGGTGACAAAGAGGAGAAGCAATCACGCACTCCGATGCACATGCACCATAGAGCCCGTCACCCCTAGGCCCAACCCCTGGTCGGCCTGCCCGATCACTTTCAATCGCAGGGATCATGATACACATATCCGGTGCAAAGGACTGACGGCTTTGGTGTTAGACCCAATAATAAATGGGTACCATTTCACACGGGTCCTCATGGACGGCTGCAGTGATCTAAATCTGATATATCAGGACACAGTCCGCAAAATGGGGATAGACCCGACACAAATAAGCCACAGTAATACTACCTTCAAGGGAGTAATACCAGGCCAAGAGGCCCACTGCATGGGCTCTCTACTACTAAAGGTGGTATTGGGTTCTCCCGATAACTTCCGAAGCGAAACGTTAACTTTTCACATCGCTCCATTCCGAAGTGATTTTCAAGCACTACTCGAAAGGGCGGCTTTTGATTGTTTTAACGCAATACCGCATTATGCTTTTCTCAAGCTCAAGATGCCCGGTCACGAGGAGTCATTACAGTAGCGGAAATACCACGTTCTTTACGTAAAGAGGACGCGGCGGCTCTAACAGCCGCACACTAGACGGCCTCACCAACCAGAAAAAATGGCAGGTCGTCAAGACCATAGACACGGTTAGACGAGTACGACATTCCATCATACAAGCATGAGGTTGGTTTTCGAACCCTCATAAAACGATACCAGGGGCTTCCTGCGTGTAATCAGGGCCAGCCCGGCTCAACTAGGCCTCTGTGGAATTTTGATAATTCACTCTTCTTTGTGGCACAACAACTTTCACCTAAGTTCTTTCCTTTTGCAGGTGACAATCGTGCTACACCTGTCCAGGACACGGCACAACGGAGACACAGGCGCAGACGTGCAACAGGGACCCTCCCAAAGGTTTCTTTTTAGATTAAGGCCCTGCGTAAACCTTTTTTACTGTCTCTTGTTGCTCAGATCCTTCGAATACTCCACACAACTGATAAAGGATGCCGGCGTTATTGGCATGTGGCCACGCCAGGATTTTGCATGTACCTGGACACATGGGGTTTCTTATAAAGGGCATTGTTTAGCCCGGTATATGTTATAAAGACCAAACACCTTAGGGAGTTTTCGGCGTCGCGAGTTTGGCCCTATATGCATCAGCTCCGAATCATGTCTTTGGTCAAATGTTGGATTTTCCCGGCTCCCACGTTTTGGTACCTTACGTTTCGTTATATCGGCTAAGGTAGCACTAGGAGGACTACTGTGATTGTGCCCTGGTTCATCCGGATAAGCACCGCAGTAGAGAAAGCCAAAAACTATCTGTCATGATATAGCGAGAGACTGGTCAACCACTCGATGACTAATCGGAATCTTCGAGATTCCTCCGCATTAACGAAGGGTCGTTTCCCGGTCATGTACGTACTCGCCTCGTATTCGGATGGGCGTAGAAGTACCAGGGGATATATAGTAGCCTCACTGTCAAACTCCTATGGCTAAGTGAAAGAGTTAAAGAAATATAGTCTGATTGCCTCGTTCGCGACGCTATCACCTCCTTCACGGACCAAGACGTTGGATCAAGTATGGATCTGCTTTTTTTGCGAACCCCCCCACATTATATGCGTGGGGGCGGAAGCCGACGACTGCAAACTTTCAGGTTATATACATATATACATAAACGGCCGCACAGGAGGCATCATAGTACTTTCGGGAAAAAGTATAAATACAGCCTTGATAAATTCAATAAAACATTGTTATTACAATGGGAATACATGTCACTTAAACATAATACTCTTCGAGCACTGAGCCTCTATCAAACAAGCGCCTTCAAGAACTTCTTCAAAGTAGTGCTCGGCGGCCACTCGGCCTATGGCCGAACCCTGTGCCGCAACAGTAGTGGCCTCCATCTCCGCCCAGTATGTTTTGACACGGGCAAGGGCCATCCGCGCACCTTCTATGCACACCGATCTCTTTACAGCATCGATGCGTGGCACAGCATCAAGGAATTGTTGCACTAAGCTAATGTAGCTATTCGGCCTTGGCCCTCCCGGCCACAGGTGATCCACGACGGACCTGATGGCAAGCCCGGACAACCTATGGAGCTCATCCCAACCGGTCAATCGCTCATTCAGCGGCAGCGGATGGACTGGAGCATGAAACTGTGACCAGAACAACTTTTCCACTTCGGGACCTTTCTGATCCTTGAAGTACTCGGCTGCATCAGCATCACTTGCAGCCAAATCCATGTACGCATCCGTAGAACTCCACAGCCAGAGGAGCATACTTCGGATCTCCAAACTTAGTCCGCAACAAGAAGGGCTTCCCAGACACGATATCTGCAGCTTGATTCAGCTCCTCCTTCGTCGCTCTAATTTTGGAGCCGGCTTCCCTGGCAGCCACCCGGGCCTTCTCCGGGTCCGTCGCCTTCGCCCGGTTTTCTTCTTCAAGAAGCTGGTAACGGTCAGCAGCATCTTTTAACTCTACAACTATCTTGGCTATTTTTTCCTTGCTCTCGCAATGCGCGGCCTGTTTGGCCCTTAACTCTTCGGCCACCTTTAAAGCGGCCGCATTGCTACTCCTTGCTTGCTCCATGGCTCGGGCAAAAGCTCCGCCCGAAGGGTCTCCATGGTGGCAGCTCCATCTGCAGTCACAACACATTAAAGATATTGGCATTGTGCTGCTCTTATTATGTGACGATCACCAAAAAATCACTCACCATGTGCCTCGTCAAGCCGATTGTTGACAAGCACGATGTCGGCATCTACCGCATCCAGTTGCCACTTTAGTTCGGCAAACCCATTAGTACGGCTAGCCACCGGAGCTTCAACCACCTGCACATAAAGGCGGTCTGGTTATTACCTGGGACTATGATCCTTTGTTTGCTGCCGTTTTTGACGACAACCAGAGTCTTAGGTGCTACTATCTGCATGGGCATACCTAACGTATGCGGTACTGTTAAAAGTATACATTATTTCACGTACCTCGAAGCCTTTCAGCAGACTCATAAAAGCTTCA
This sequence comes from Triticum urartu, assembly GCF_003073215.2. NCBI lineage: Eukaryota > Viridiplantae > Streptophyta > Magnoliopsida > Poales > Poaceae > Triticum > Triticum urartu. The sequence continues at coordinate 92,984,228 of NC_053024.1, forward strand.
TGCAACCCGCTTTCAGCGGATGAAATCCTTTCAATTACCGTACCCATTAGCGTACGATGCGCTTCCGAGATGGCAGCTTGCCTCAGAAGATCCTTCAGTGCGTCCGACCGCACACTGTACGGACCCTTGCTGTCGCTCTCCTTAGGAGCCGGATACTGGGGATTCCGGGCAGCCAAAGGGTTATCCTCTGGCCCTAGTGGATCCGGAGATACCCTTCGCAACGACACTTCAAGGTCGCCCGCTTCTTGAGAGGGGGAGTCCGGGGGAGGCGTTTCACTCTCCATCATCTCCGGAAGAAGATCCCTCGAAGATGAACTCTGTCGGGAAGGGCTGCAATCCGGACTACAATTTATAAGCATCGGTTATTGTCTTCGGAAGTAAGGTAGGATATCTTCATGATTAAGTACTTTTTGATTACTTACAGCTCGGTAGAGGGCTGATCCCCGCGCGGACATTGTGCGGCAAGAATACCCTCCGAGGCAGGACCCTCTGGCTGAGATTTGTTCTCCCGTTTGGAAACCTTAGTTTCCGGATCTTCAGAGGTAGTCCTCTACTTTCCCCGGGGAGAGAGAATGTCAGATTCTTGCCCTTGGTAATCCTCCCCCGCGGAGGTGCTCATTCCCTCAGTTGGAATAGGTAGCGAAGGAGGCCCGCTTTCGCCCTCTTTATTCCCCCTTCATCTTCCTTTAAGGGCACTAGACAAGGCGCTGGCTCGAGCATCTTTTCCAGCACCGGATTATCCAAGCCCTCAGGAAGGGGGGCCGAACACCGGATCATCTTCGCCTTTGTTATCCAGTCCTGGTCAAAGAGCGATTCTTCAGAATGATGTCATGATAAATAAAAGGACAGTGTGTTCGACTCTATTTGGGGTCCAAAGAACGACTTGTACATCTCCTCGTGCGTCATGCCGAGGAAATGCTGAATAGTGCGCGGTCCTTCCGGGTTGAATTCCCACATGCAGAGGGGTCGGCATTTGCAAGGCTGGACTCGACGAACCAGCATAACTTGCATTACCATAACCAGACTGAAATCTCCCTCGAAGAGATCTCAGATACGGCTCTGCAGTATTGGCACGTCCTTGGCTGGACCCCAGCTCAGCCGCCTGCTGATCCATGACATCAGTTGTGGTGGGGGGGCCGAGCGAAAGGTGGGGGCAGCTACCCATTTGGCGCTTCGGGGAGCTGTGACGTAAAACCACTCCCGCTGCCACAATCCGGACACCTCTGGAAAGGAACCCTTTGGCCATGGAGTGTCAGCAATTTTGCTTATTAAAGCACCTCCGCATGCTGCGTACTGCCCTTCGACCATCTTCGGCTTCACATCGAAGGTCTTGAGCCACATGCCGAAGTGAGGGGTAATGCCAAGGAAGGCCTCACATACGACAATGAATGACGAGATGTGAAGAAGGGAATCCGGGGCCAGATCATGAAAATCCAGCCCGTAATAGAACATAAGACCCCTAACAAAGGGATCCAGAGCGAGGCCTAGTCCTCAGAGGAAGTGGGAGACGAACACGCCGCCCTCGTTGGGTTCAGGAGTAGGGATGACCTGCCCTCGGGCGGGCAGCCTATGTGAAATTTCAGCGGTCAGATATCTGGCCTCCCTCAACTTCTTCATGTCCTCCTTCGTGATGGAGGAAGGCATCCACCGGCCTTCAAGGCTGGATTCGGACATGATTGAAGGTCCGAAGCACCTGACCTGAGCTTTGGGTGTTAGAACTCGAGGCTGGGGAAGGATTCGATTGAGTGCAGGTGGGAAAAAAAGAAAAAGCCTTGTCCCCTTTATAAAGAGGGTGAATATCAGGCGTCCTCCTCATGGCCGTTTGAGACTTACCTAAGACCTAGGAGTCATACCAACAGGCACAGTTGGGTTACCCACGTTTGTATTGATGAGAATCCGTGATAAGGGGAACACGATCTCTGCTTTGACAAGACGTGTCAAGGAAACCGCCTCGCGTTATGTGCGGGGCTGGTTAAAGAAAAACGGTTCAAATAATTACCGGGCCATGGCGTGATGTCATGCTGCCAAAACGTGTCAGAATTAGATTTGTGGAAATATTATTCTCTCTACGGTGGTATGTGGAACTTATTTTGCAGGGTCGGACACTATCCTTGTATTCAAACTCTTCCGTGGTGTATTCGGAGGAGGAACCCGCCTTGCAATGCCGAAGACAACACTGCGCGCCGGACTCATCGTCATTGAAGCCTGGTTCAGGGGCTACTGAAGGGAGTCCTGGATTAGGGGGTCTCCGGACAGCCGGACTATATCCTTTGGCCGGACTGTTGGACTATGAAGATACAAGATTGAATGCTTTGTCCCGTGTCCGGATGGGACTCTCACTTGGCGTGGAAGGCAAGCTAGGCAATACGATATGTATATCACCTCCTTTGTAACCGACCTTATGTAACCCTAGCCCCCTCCGGTGTCTATATAAACCAGAGCGTTTCAGTCCGTAGGACAACAGACAATCATACCATAGGCTAGCTTCTAGGGTTTAGACTCTCTGATCTCGTCGTAGATCAACTCTTGTAATACTCATATCATCAAGAACAATCAAGAAGGACATTGGGTTTTACCTCCATCAAGAGGGCCCAAACCTGGGTAAACATCGTGTCCCCTGCCTCCAGTTACCATCCGCCTTAGACGCACAGTTCGGGACCCCCCAGTTTTGACACCGACACTAAACATAGCATGAAACATATGGATCCAAATCAGCCCCTTACGAAGCAACGCATAAACTAGGGTTTAAGCTTCTGTCACTCTAGCAACCCATTATCTACTTATTACTTCCCAATGCTTTCCTCTAGGCCCAAACAATGGTGAAGTGTCATGTAGTCGACGTTCACATGACACCACTAGAGGAAAGACAACATACATCTCATCAAAATATCGAACGAATACCAAATTAGCATTACTACTTATAGCAAGACTTGTCCCATGTCCTCAGGAACAAACATAACTACTCACGAATCATATTCATGTTCATAATCAGAGGGGTATTAATATGCATAATGGATCTGAACATATGATCTTCCACCAAGTAAACCAACTAGCATCAACTACAAGGAGTAATCAACACTACTAGCAACCCACAGGTACCAATTTGAGGCTTTGGGACAAAGATTGGATACCAGAGACGAACTAGAGTTTGAGATGAGATGGTGCTGGTGAAGATGTTGATGGAGATTGACCCCCTCCCGATGAGAGGATCGTTGGTGATGATGATGTTGATGATTTCCCCCTCCCGAAGGGAAGTTTCCCCGGTGGAACAGCTCCGCCGGAGCCCTACATTGGTTCCGCCAAGGTTCCGCCTCGTGGCGGCGGAGTTTCGTCCCGTGAGCTTGCTTATGATTTTTTCCTCAACGAAAGACTCCATATAGACAAAGATGGGCATCATAGGCCCACCAGAGGGCCCACGAGGCAGGGGGCGCGCCAGGGGGTAGGGCACACCCCCCACCCTCGTGGACGGTGGGTGGCCCCCCTCTAGTAGTTCTTTCGCCCAATATTTTTTATATATTCTGAAATGTGCTCCCATGAAGTTTCAGGACTTTTGGTGTTGTGCGGAATAGGTCTCTAATATTTGCTCCTTTTCCAGCCCAGAATTCCAGCTGCCGGCATTCTCCCTCTTCATGTAAACCTTGTAAAATAAGAGATAATAGGCATAAGTATTGTGACATAATGTGTAATAACAACCCATAATGCAATAAATATAAATATAAAAGCATGATGCAAAATGGACGTATCAACTCCTCCAAGCTTAGACCTCGCTTGTCCTCAAGCGAAAGCCAAAATCGAAAAATATGTCCACATGTTTAGAGATAGAGGTGTCCATAAAAATAAAATACGGACATGAGGGCATCATGATCATTCTTAGAATAGAAACACACAAACACAGACACACACCCGCACACATATATATATATATTGTCATATGATCTCTTATGCTAAAGTAACAATTCAATCACAATTTCAAGTATGAATCATTACTTCATTGAGAACCAACAAACTCTAATCTTAGTCATTGAGGCAATTGAAATTTATCATAACATCAGAAAGAGTCAATAAGAGCTTTTCAGCAAGTCCACATACTCAACCATCATTTAGTCTTTCACAATTGCTAACACTCACGCGATATTTATGGTTATGAAGTTTTAATCGGACACAGAGAAAGATAGGGGCTTATAGTTTTGCCTCCCAACCTTTTACCTCAAGGGTAATGTCAGCAATAATAGTTCATGAAAACTCACATCCAATTAGCTATATATATCAGGATCTTTCCAACACATTGTGCTTGCCAAAAGGATAAAATGTAAAAAAGAAAGGTGAAGATCACCGTGACTCTTTGCATGAAGTATAAGACAAGAATAAAAGATAGGCCCTTTGCAGAGGGAAGCAGATGTTGTCGTGTGCTTTTATGGTTGGAATAAAATCTTAATGCGAAAGAACGTCACTTTATATTGCCACTTGTGATGTGGACCTTTATTATGCAGTCCGTCGCTTTTATTTCTTGCACATCACAAGATCGTATAAAGCTTATTTTCTCCACACTAATAAATCATACATATTTAGAGAGAAATTTTTATTGCTTGCAACGATGACAACTTACTTGAAGGATCTTACTCAATCTATAGCGACCAGACCTCAACCAGTCTGATCTCTGTGCATCAGTGTCATCCCTGGATCAGTAATGCTGACACGCACAGTACTTGAAGGATTTATAACAGAGTAGCAATCACACACTTATTACATCGAATGTCTCAGAAGAGAACTTATTGCAATAAATATGGCCTAAGGCCATCTAACAACGGTAACAGCGGAAGGCTTGGAAGATAAGCGAGTCCATCAACTCGAACGACATCACTGAGTATAGAACCACGACCTAAAGGCACCTTACTCGTCGTGTGGAAAGTCTGCAACATGAACGTTGCAGCCCAGAAACGGGTCAACACAAGGAATATGCTGGCAAGGTAACACATAGAGAGTAATGAAAGAATAAAGCTATACTACATGCATATATCGCTGGTGGAAAGCTCTATGGTTACAGTTTTTGCATAAAGCCAATTTTTCCCTACTGCAAAGGAATAAATTTTATTTAACTATCATGGTGGTTGTTACACATTGAGAGTGTAGACACCCTCTCAATCCCAATTAAGCATCATCATTAAAACCCAACAATATTAATTACAGTAACATGATGAGATTCACATGATAATCCATGTACTAGATACTCAAGACGTTCATAACCGGGGACACAGCTAACCATGATTAGTTTATACACTCTGCAGAGGTTTGCAAACTTTTCCCCACAAGACTCGATCTCCTCCGTTGGGATTCTCGCACTACATGATGTTTGAGAAACGGATGACCAAGACATAGTCTTTCAGAAGCGCTAGCACCTTACGATCGGGTAGACAGTACCAACCTACATCCCCTACATCTGCTAGTCTACCACTGTAAGAGTTCGCACGACTTAGTCAACTATGCTAGAGCCCATAGTAGCTTGTGGCTGCACACGGAAGTTTCTAGTATGAATAATCTCATGATCCCTTTGAGCCTGGGTGGCGGTCCATAAAGACAAACAGGCAATCGCTGGACTACTCAGGTGCCTCAATCCACCCAAATGTGTGTTTAAGTTGCCACCTTATATAAACCATTAATTTAACAATCTCACATCTGTCATGGATACACTCACCCAATCCACGTCTACTAGCATAGCATGGCAATATAAGCAAACATAGAAGTAACTCCCAAAGGTTTGATAATAAAACAGGAAATAGGTACTACCTCATCTACTTCCCAAAACCCACAATTTAATTAGATCCTAATCATGCAATGTTTGAGGATTGATCTAATGCAATAAAAACTGGGTAGTAAAGAGATATGATCAAAGTGTTACTTGCCTTGCTGATGATCTGCGAAACCTAGAGATTCAAAGTAGCAAGCGGCGCACTCCGGGTACTCTATCGCAAACAAACAAGCATACAATAAGTACTCATCTAATGCACAGGTAAAACTCAAATAAGAGATCTAACCAGAAAGTTCAACTTAAGAACTCCGGTTTGCAAAAAGAATCAACTCGAAGGAAACAACGAAAGTCAAAAGGCGAAAGAAACAAGCTTCGTTTACTAATCCGGATCTAAGTCAAATTTTACAGAAGGGAAATCTTGTTTGAGTTGGTTAAACGGAAAGAGGGTTTCGAGATGAAACTCCAGGCGCTTGAATCGCCTGATTCCGATAAACGAGCGAAAAGTTATACTAGAATGAAAATCGAATCAGAAATCGCGATCAGAAAATAATCGCGGAAAATCCGAGAAAAAGAAAAATGACGAATAGATTAATGAACGAACGTTCGTTTTCTGGAACTAAACGGTGAACGCGTCCGTTAAAACAAACGAACGAGCGAACGCTTGCTAAATAAACTAAACCGGAAATAAACCGATCTAAATAGAAAAACGGATAAAAAACCGAACAAAAACCAAACGAAAAACCAAACGGTTTTCTCGAGGAAAACCGTCGGCGGCGGGGCGGTGGGTCAACCTCGGCGGGCGGCGGCGGCGGGGTCGGCGGCGGGGCGGCGGGGTCGGCGGGGTCGGCGGCGGTGGGCTCGGCGGGGCGGCGGCGCTCGGGCGGCGGGGTCGGCGGCGGCGGCGGCACGGCGGCGGTGGCGGCGGGGGTCGTTAGGGTTAGGGTTTGGCGCGGCGCGGCTTGGGCTGACGGGCTCGGGGCGGCGCCTTATAAAGGCCCGGCCGGATGGAGTCTTGGCCGAACACGGCCCAAAGTCGGTTCGCGTTTTTTAAAAATAATTACGCGCAGAAAAACAAATAAAAGAAATACTAAACGGACTCCAAAAATCCTGAAATAAATTTTCCCCGACTTCTAAAATCAAGCCGGACAAGATGAACATTTATTTGGGGCCTAAATGCAATTTTGAAAAACACGCATTTTTCCTAAATTCAAATAAAATAGCAAATAACTCCAAAATAAAATCTTATTTGATTTTATTATTAAATCCTCAATATTTCTTTATTTTGGGAAAGTCATTTTATTCCTCTCTCATATTTTAATAGAAATAATTGAAGATAAAATAAATAAAATCAAATGATCCTATTTTCAAAATTTGAGAAAACTCAAATATGAAAATAACGAAATCCCCAACTCTCTCCGAGGGTCCTTGAGTTGCGTAGAATTTCTAGGATCAACCAAAAGCAAATAAAATATGATATGCAGTGATGATCTAATGTATAACATTCCAAATTGAAAATTTGGGATGTTACAAACCTACCCCCCTTAAGATGAATCTCGCCCTCGAGATTCGGGTTGGCTAGAAAATAGGTGAGGGTGGTCCTTCAGCAGTTCTTCCTCTCGCTCCCAGGTGGCTTCATCCTCGGTGTGGTGGCTCCATTGAACTTTGCAAAACTTGATAACCTTGCTTTGGGTGACTCGGCTGGCATACTCAAGAATCTTGACTGGTTTCTCCTCATAGGTCAAATCACTGTCCAACTGATTCGCTTCTAGCGGCACTGTATCCCTTAGCGGTATATCAGCCATCTCTGCGTGATACTTCTTCAACTGGGAAACATGGAATACATTGTGAACTCCTGACAATCCTTCGGGCAATTCCAACTTGTAGGCTACTTCTCCCATACGCTCCAAAACCTTGTATGGTCCTACAAAACGTGGCGCTAACTTTCCCTTAACTCCAAAGCGCTTAACTCCTCGAAGTGGAGATACTCGAAGATAAACTCGGTCTCCAACTTCGTAAACTGTCTCCTTACGTTTAGAATCCGCGTAGCTCTTCTGCCTGGACTAGGCTACCTTGAGCCTGTCGCGAATCAATTTCACCTTCTGTTCAGACTCCTTAATCAAATCCGGTCCAAACAACTGGCGGTCTCCAACTTCATCCCACGACAATGGGGTCCTGCACCTCCTTCCGTACAAGGCTTCGAAAGGGGCCATCTTCAAACTGGATTGATAACCGTTGTTGTAAGAGAACTCTGCATATGGCAAATTGTCGTCCCAACTAGATCCATAATCTAGCGCAGAAGCTCTCAGCATATCCTCCGAAATCTGATTGACTCTCTCGGTCTGTCCATCTGTCTGTGGATAAAAAGCCGTGCTGAACTCTAGCCTGGTACCCAAAGTTTCATGCAACTGATTCCAGAACTTTGAGGTAAAATGGGTTCCTCTATCTGATACAATGCTCCTCGGAACTCCATGCAGACATAAGATCCTGGTCATGTATATCTTTGCCAACTTAGCACTGGTGTAAGTAGTCTTCATTGGGATGAAATGAGCTACCTTTGTCAAACGATCGACTACAACCCAAATCGAGTCATAGCCTGAACTAGTTCTGGGAAAACCTGTGATAAAATCCATGCCTAGCTTATCCCACTTCCATTCGGGTATTGGCAATGGCTGCAACAATCCTGCTGGCTTCTGATGCTCTGCCTTTACTCTCCGACATACATCACAAACTGCTACATACTCCGCAATACCCTTCTTCATTCTGGTCCACCAGAAAGTATCCTTCAAATCCAAATACATCTTGGTATTTCCTGGGTGAATTGAATATGGTGAATCATGGGCCTCCTGCAGAATTAACTTCCTGATCTCCGGGTCATTAGGCACAAAAACACTGTCTTCAAACCATAGGATATCATGCTCATCCTCACGAAATCCTTTAGCTTTTCCTTTGCCCATCTTCTCCTTTATAGAGGCAACCTCCTTGTGCAGTCTTCTGAGCTTCTCTGATCTTATCCCTCAAAGTAGACTGAATCTCCAATGATGCTACATAGCCTCTCGGAACTATCTCCAGACATAGCTCACGAAGGTCCTCGGCTAACTCCTTCAGTAAATCTCCCGTCATTAGTGTGTTGACATGGCTTTTACGGCTCAGCGCATCGGCTACTATGTTAGCCTTTCCGGATGATAATGCAATCTCATGTCATAATCCTTGATGAGCTCCAACCATCTCCTTTGCCTGAGATTTAGCTCCTTCTGCGTGAAAATATACTTCAAACTCTTGTGATCTGTGTACACTTCACAATGGTTTCCAATGAGAAAATGTCTCCAAGTTTTTAATGCATGCACTACAGCTGCTAACTCCAAATCATGTGTGGCATAATTCAACTCATGAGGCTTAAGCTGTTGTGAGGCATATGAAACAACCCTTCCCTCCTGCATAAGCACTGCTCCAAGTCCTCGATGTGAAGCGTCGCAATACACCTCATAATCCTTGTTCTGATCCAACAAGATCAACACTGGTGATGTAACCAAACGTTTCTTCAACTCCTGGAAACTGGCCTCACATTCCTCAGTCCATTTGAACTTGGTATCCTTCTTCAACAATTCCGTCATTGGCTTTCCCATCTTCAAGAAATTTTCAATGAATCTCCGGTAGTATCCTGCAAGTCCAAGAAAACTCCGGATCTCTCCAACTGTTGTTGGTGCTTCCAAATTTGTCACAGTGACAACCTTCGTGGGATCTACTGCTATACCTTCTCCATATATAACGTGTCCGAGGAATCCAACTTCCTTCAACCAAAACTCACATTTCCTAAACTTGGCATATAACTGATGTTCTCTGAGATTCTCAAGTACCAAACGCAAATGCTCCTTATGCTCCTCTTCATTCTTCGAATAAACCAGAATATCATCAAGAACACTACGACGAACTTATCCAAAAACTCCATAAACACTTTGTTCATCATGTTCATAAAATAGGCAGGTGCGTTAGTCAGACCAAATGACATAACGGTATACTCATACAGCCCATACCTGGTGGTAAAAGCCTTAGGTATATCCTGTTCTCGAATCTTCAACTGATGGTATCCTGATCGTAGATCGATCTTGGAAAATACCTTAGCTCCTTGCAATCGATCAAACAGATCATTGATCATCGGTAGTGGGTACTTGTTCTTGATTGTTACTTCATTCAATCCTCGATAATCAACAACCATCCTTAACGATCCATCCTTTTTCTCCACTAGAAGTACTGGCGATCCCCAAGGCGAAGAACTTGGGCGAATATAACCTTATCCAGTAACTCTTTAATCTGCTTCTTAATCTCCTCCAAATCCTTTGCGGGCATCCTGTATGGTCTCTTAGATATTGGCCCTGTGCCTGGCAAAAGCTCAATCAAAAACTCAATATCTCTATCCGGTGGCATGCCTGGCAACTCTCTGGAAATACGTCAGGGAAATCCTTCACCACTGGTACTTCCTCCTGCACAACTCCTGATAAGGAATTTACTTGAGTCCTCTTTGGCACATGCCGGGATACATACTTGATCCTTCTTCCTTCTGGGCGTAAGCAAAATTGACTTACTGGCGCATTCAATGTTCCCTTCCATACTTCGATAACCAATCCATGCCTAATATCACATCCAATCCTTGAGATTCCAATACTATTAGGTCCGAGGGAAATACATAGTTACCAATCCTTAATGGTAACCGATCACACCATAGACTAGCCATATACTCTGCTCCAGGCGAGGTTACTAACATGGGTGACCTAAGGGCTTGGGTTGGCAGTTTATACTTATCCACAAATCCCCTTGAGATGTATGAATGCGATGCACCAGTATCAAAAAGAACGAGTGCAGTAAATGACTTAACCAAAAACTTACCTATTACTGCATCTGGCTGAGCTTCAACCTCCTCCACGTTAACGTGGTTCACCTGTCCCCTATTGAAAGGGTTCAGCTTCTTCCCAGAGCTTCCATTGCCATTTCCACTCTGGGTTTCAGGACATTCATTGGCGTAATGTCCAGTCTTCTAACACTTAAAGTAATTGACTTGGCTCAAGTCTCTCTTGGCTAGTGTTGATGGGTTGGTACGGTTCTGGCCGTTGCTTCCTCCATTCCCATTACCATTCTTGGGGCCATTATGATTGTGCGAGCTTCCTCCCCCATGGGTATGCTGAAAAGGTCCTCCCGGTTTAGGGGTATAACGCAGCTTCTGCTGAGCTCCAGAATTGTACTCCCCTTGTCCATACTTCCTCTTACGGTTTTCAATCAGCTGCTGCTTCCCTTCAATCATAAGAGCATGATCTACCAACTCCTGGTAGTTGTTGAAGCTTGCTACCATCAATTGCATGCTCAACTCATCATTCAGTC
>NC_053024.1:92996343-93008895 GCF_003073215.2 Triticum urartu
AAGAGAGAGATGAATAACCCGCCTAACACGAAGATAAGGAGCCTTGGTTGATACATGAGCTATTCGAGCATACAAAACAGAATGTTTATTTGAAGGTTTAGAGTTTGGCACATACAAATTTACTTGGAACGGCAGGTAGATACCGCATATAGGAAGGTATAGTGGACTCATCTGGAATAACTTTGGGGTTTAAGGGATTGGATGCACAAGCAGTATTCCCGCTTAGTACAAGTGAAGGCTAGCAAAAGACTGGGAAGCGACCAACTAGAGAGCGACAACAGCCATGTACATGCATTAAAATTAATAAACATTGGATGCAAGCATGAGTAGGATATAATCCACCATGAACATAAATATCGTGAAGGCTATGTTGATTTGTTTCAACTACATGCGTGAACATGTGCCAAGTCAAGTCACTTAAATCATTCAAAGGAGGATACCACCCCATCATACCACATCATAATCATCGCAATAGCATGTTGGCACACAAGGTAAATCATTATAACTCATAGCTAATCAAGCATGGCACAAGCAACTACGATCTCTAATTGTCATTGCAAACATGTTTATTCATAATAAGCTGAATCAAGAACGAGGGGACTCATCATATTTACAAAAACAAAAGAGGTCGAGTTCATACCAGCTTTTCTCATCTCAGTCAGCCCATCATATATCATCATAATTGCCTTTCACTTGCACGACCGAACGGTGTGAATAATAATAAGAGTGTACGTGCATTGGACTAAGCTAGGAATCTGCGAGCATTCAATAAACAGGAGAAGACAAGGCAATATGGGCTCTTGGTTAATCAACAATAATGCATATAAGAGCCACTTCAACAATTTAATTATGGTCTTCTCCTACTGACCCCCAAAGAAAAGAAAAGAAATAAAACTATTTACACGGGAAAGCTCCCAACAAGCAAAAGAAGAACGGGAAATATTTTTGGGTTTTCTTTTTTAATTATTACTACTACAGCAGAAAAATAAACTACTACTATTTTTTTTGGTTTTTCTTAAGGTTTAACAAACACACAAGAAGAAAGCAGGAAAAAGAAAATAAACTAGCATGGATATTACAGTGAAAAAGTATGAGCACCGACATCTAGTAATGAGTGTGTGTGAACATAAATGTAATGTCGGTGAGAAATACGTACTCCCCCAAGCTTAGGCTTTTGGCCTAAGTTGGTCTATGGCCACGGCTGGCCTGGCGGATATCCATAATAATAGTTGTTGGGGTCGTACTGTGATGAAGAATAGTTGGGATCATACTGATGTGCAGCGGTTATCGCCTGCTGAGCTGCAGCGTGGAGTCGAGCTGCCTCCGCTCTCCTCTCGTACTCTTCTGCCTCCTCTCTGGTAATAACATATCTTTCTTTTGTCTGTGAATCAAAGAAGGCAGGAGCAGGGAGAGTAATACGGAAAACACGTCGTTTATCAAAAATTAAACGATATAAGAGAGGTGATTCAGGCCTCTCGACAAACTGGTGCGAAGCCATAGAGTTATAATCTAAATATGCAGGAGGCAACTCCGTATCACCCTCACGAATGTCTATCTCAAGAAAATGAGCTAAGCGGGTTGCATAAATTCCTCCAAAGAAATCTCCATTATGTCTATTATGATGCAACCTACGAGCTACAATGGCTCCCATATGATAAGATTGGTCTCCTAACACAGCACTCCTAAGAATGCTAAGATCAGGGACACACATGTGACATGCTTCATCCTTAGCATTTATGCATCTACCGATGAAGAGAGCAAAATAATGTATAGCAGGAAAGTGAATGCTCCCTATGGTAGCCTGCGTTATATCTCTAGATTCCCCCACAGTTATACTAGCAAGAAAGTTTCTAAATTCAGATTTAGGGGGATCCCTAACACTACCCCATGATGGAAGTTTGCAAGCAGAAGTGAAATCCTCTTAAGTCCGTGCTAGTCTTGAGCTTGCGTTGGTTTTCCCCGAAGAGGAAGGGATGATGCAGCAGAGTAGCGTAAGTATTTCCCTCAGTTTTTGAGAACCAAGGTATCAATCCAGTAGGAGGCCACGCTCAAGTCCCTCGTACCTGCACAAAACGATAGCTACTCGCAACCAACGCGATTAGGGGTTGTCAAGCCCTTCACGGTCACTTACGAGAGTGAGATCTGATAGATAGAATATTTTTGGTATTTTTGATATAAAGATGCAAAGTAAAAAGTAAAGGCAAAGTAAATAGCAAAACAATATAAAAGTGATGGAGATTGATATGATGAGAATAGACCCGGGGGCCATAGGTTTCACTAGTGGCTTCTCTCAAGAGCATAAGTATTCTACGGTGGGTGAACAAATTACTGTTGAGCAATTGATAGAATTGTGCATAATTATGAGAATATCTAGGCATGATCATGTATATAGGCATCACGTCCGTGACAAGTAGATCGAAACGATTCTGCATCTACTACTATTACTCCACTCATCGACCGCTATCCAGCATGCATCTAGAGTATTAAGTTAAAAATAGAGTAACGCCTTAAGCAAGATGACATGATGTAGAGAGATAAATTCATGCAATATGAAATAAACCCCATCTTGTTATCCTCGATGGCAACGATACAATATGTGCCTTGCTGCCCCTTCTGTCACTGGGTAAGGACACCGCAAGATCGAACCCAAAGCTAAGCACTTCTCCCATGGCAAGAACTACCAATCTAGTTGGCCAAACCAAACGGATAATTCGAAGAGACTTGCAAAGATAACCAATCATACATAAAAGAATTCAGAGAAGATTCAAATATTATTCATAGATAGACTTGATCATAAACCCACAATTCATCGGTCTCAACAAACACACCGCAAAAAGAAGATTACATCGAATAGATCTCCATAAGAGAGGGGGAGAACTTTGTATTGAGATTCAAAGAGAGAGAAGAAGCCATCTAGCTACTAACTATGGACCCGAAGGTCTGAGGTAAACTACTCACACTTCATCGGAGAGGCTATGATGATGTAGAAGCCCTCCGTGATGACGGCCCTCTTCCGGCGGAGCTCCGGAACAGGCCCCAAGATGGGATCTCGTGGATACAGAAAGTTGCGGCGGTGGAATTAGGTTTTTGGCTCCATGTTCTGATCGTTTGGGGGTACGTGTGTATATATAGGAGGAAGAAGTACGTCGGTGGAGCACCGAGGGGCCCACGAGGCAGGGGGCGCGCCCTAGGGGGGCCCCCTACCCTCGTGAGCACCTCTTTGCTTCCTTGCAGTAGGGTCCAAGTCTCCTGGATCACGTTCGGTGAGAAAATCACGTTCCCGAAGATTTTATTCCGTTTGGACTCCGTTTGATATTCCGTTATCGAAACACTGAAATAGGCAAAAAAAGCAATTCTGGGCTGGGCCTCCGGTTAATAGGTTAGTCCCAAAAATAATATAAAAGTGGAAAATAAAGCCCAATATAGTCCAAAACAGTAGATAATATAGCATGGAGCAATCAAAAATTATAGATACGTTGGAGACGTATCAGGCATCCCCAAGCTTAATTCCTGCTCGTCCTCGAGTAGGTAAATGATAAAAAGAGAATTTTTGATGCGGAGTGCTACTTGGCATAATTTCAATGCAAATCTTCTTAATTGTGGTATGAATATTCAGATTAGAAAGATTCAAGACAAAAGTTTATATTGACATAGAAAATAATAATACTTCAAGCATACTAACAAAGCAATTATGTCTTCTCAAAATAACATGGCCAAAGAAAGTTATCCCTACAAAATCATATAGTCTGGCTATGCTCCATCTTCCCCACACAAAGTATTTAAATCATGCACAACCCCGATGACAAGCCAAGCAATTGTTTCATACTCTAACTTTTTCAAAACTTTTTCAATCTTCACGCAATACATGAGCGTGAGCCATGGATATAGCACTATAGGTGGAATAGAATGGTGGTTGTGGAGAAGACAAAAAGGGAGAAGATAGTCTCACATCAACTAGGCGTATCAACGGGCTATGGAGATGCCCATCAATAGATATCAATGTGAGTGAGTAGGGATTGCCATGCAACGGATGCACTAGAGCTATAAGTATATGAAAGCTCAAAAAGAAACTAAGTGGGTGTGCATCCAACTTGCTTGCTCATGAAGACCTAGGGCAATTTGAGGAAGCCCATCATTGGAATATACAAGCCAAGTTCTATAATGAAAGATTCCCACTAGTATATGAAAGTGATAACATGAGAGACTCTCTACTATGAAGATCATGGTGCTACTTTGAAGCACAAGTGTGGTAAAAGGATAGTAACATTGTCCCTTCTCTCTTTTTCTCTCATTTTTTATTTTATATTTGGCCTTTCTCTTTTTTATGGCCCTCTTTTTATTTGGGCTTCTTTGGCCTCTTTTTTTTCGTCCGGAGTCTCATCCCGACTTATGGGGGAATCATAGTCTCCATCATTCTTTCCTCACTGGGACAATGCTCTAATAATGATGATCATCACACTTTTATTTTTCTTATAACTCAACAATTACAACTCGAATACTTAGAACAAAATATGACTCTATGTGAATGCATCCGGCGGTGAACCGGGATATGCAATATGACAATGATGAATGTGTCATGAACGGAACGGTGGAAAGTTGCATGGCAATATATCTTGGAATGGCTATGGAAATGCCATACATAGGTAGGTATGGTGGCTGTTTTGAGGAAGGTATATGGTAGGTGTATGATACCGGCGAAAGGTTGCGCGGTATTAGAGAGGCTAGCAAGGGTGGAAGGGTGAGAGTGCGTATAATCCATGGACTCAACATTAGTCATAAAGAACTCATATACTTATTGCAAAAATTTAGAAGTTATCAAAGCAAAGTATTAACGCGCATGCTCCTAGGGGGATAGATTGGTAGGAAAAGACATCGCTCGTCCCCGACCGCCACTCATAAGGAAGACAATCAATAAATAAATCATGCTCCGACTTCGTCACATAACGGTTCACCATACGTGCATGCTACGGGAATCACAAACTTCAACACAAGTATTCTTTAAATTCACAACTACTCAACTAGTATGACTTTAATATTATCAGCTCCATATCTCAAAACAATTATCATGCTTCAATCTTTTCTTAGTATTCAACACACTCAAAAGAAAGTTTCAAAAATCTTGAATACCAAGCATATTATTATTAGGCAAATTACCATGCTATTAAGAGACTCTCAAATTAATTTAAGTGAAGCATGAGAGATCAATAGTTTTCTTTAAAACATATCCACCACCGTGCTCTAAAAAGGTCTAAGTGAAGCACATAGAGCAAAATTATAACGCTCAAAAGATATAAGTGAAGCACATAGAGCAAAATTACTAGCTCAAAAGATATAAGTGAAGCACATAGAGCAAAATTATCTAGCTCAAAAGATATAAGTGAAGCACATAGAGTATTCTATCAAATTTTAATTCATGTATGGCTCTCTCAAAAGGTGTGTACAGCAAAGGATGATTGTGGCATACTAACAAACAAAGACACAAATAATACAAGACGCTCCAAGCAAAACACATATCATGTTGGTGAATAAAAATATAGCTCCAAGTAAATTACCGATGGAAGTGGACGAAAGAGGGGATGCCTTCCGGGGCATCCCCAAGCTTTGACTTTTTGGTGTCCTTGGATTATCTTGGGGGTGCCATGGGCATCCCCAAGCTTAGGCTCTTGCCACTCCTTGTTCCATGATCCATCAAAAGAATTCACCCAAAACTTGAAAACTTCACAACACAAAACTCAAAATAGAAAACTCGTGAGCTCCGTTAGCGAAAGAAAACAAAAGACCACTTCAAGGTACTGTAATGAACTCATTCTTTATTTATATTGGTGTTAAACCTACTGTATTCCAACTTCTCTATGGATTATAAACTATTTTACTAGCCATAGATTCATCAAAATAAGCAAACAACACACGAAAAACAGAATCTGTATTCTCTGCTGCAACTTCCGCCTCAGCCGCTGGGTAATGACCGTTTTGTGCGTTTTATGAAGCATGACGAGGGTGAAAATTTTCGGGGAGTTCAGGGTTTTCGTCAGGGACTTATTATGTTTCTTGGTATTCCGTTGGACCTTCGTAACACTGAATGCATTAGGGCAGCAGTGAATACTTTTGGCAAATTCCACCATTGGGTCAGTGAGGACCCCTATTTGGTTCACTCTTTAGTCTTCGCTTCCTTCCCAGAGGATTTCCTTGTACCACGTGATGTGGTCTTCATGGATTTTGCGGCCTATGGTGGGTCGAGGGTTTCTTGGACTGCGCCTCTATACATTTTGGGAGCGAACTTTGCTGAGCAGATGCCCTAGGATGAAGATTGGATGCCCCTCAATGGTAATCCGCATCCAGTTCCGGGTGTTCCTTTCCCGGATTTGCACCCGTTTAATCTTCCTGTCTACCCCGTCTTGGGGTGGAATGCAGTCCCTCCTCCGCCGCCAGAGCCTGTGATCATTGAAGTGGCCGAGGACAATTGGGGGAATGATCAAGACAATGAGCCTGAACCTGTTCAAGATCAAGAGTCAATGGTGGTGGATCTCTCCGCCCAGCCAAACTCCGCTACTGACCAGGATCCTCCCGTCATTGTGGTGGAGGATGATATATCTGAAACAATTATGCAGCCTGTGGTCAATGAAGATACAGCGAACAATTGGGCAATTGTGGTGTATCATCCTCCTACTGTCACAAAGGAGATTGCTCTGCCTGTGATTCCTTTTGGGCCTCCTTTGCCCCCGGAGATGATTTGGAGGAGGTCTTTTGAGAACCTTTTGCAAGCTCCTGTAGCATTCTCTGTACCCAGGCCAGTGATGCTGCAACCTTTGTCACCCGTTGTTCTGTCTAAGAGAAGCTGGGATTTGGCTTTCAGCGATTCGGACATGCCACGTCTTACATGGAGGGAGGAGGAGCCAGCTCGGCCAGTTGCCAGGGCGCTTTTTTCTGATCCTATTGCTGTGCAACCTGTGCAGGTGCCCTCTTCTGCTGCGGTCAAAACTCGCAAGCCACGGAAAACTCTGGCGCCAACTCCAATTGTTGACACCACAGTTCGACGCTGCACCAGAAGCTCGGCCCAGCGGGATGGTTTCAAGCCCACATTCCAGGAGCTCGCACTTCAGCCCAAGAGGAAGAAGCCCAAGGCCAAGCCTTTCACGGCCCAGATGTATGAAGAGCCTGCTTCTGATGGAATTCCTCCTGCAACCCCTGTCAGTAGACTCCAAGAAGTTGGACGTGAGCTTCAGATTGATGCTGCTCTGCTAACTGTGGATGCACTTATGGTGGACCCACCTGCTGTAGCTTCACCTAAACATGATGATTAGTGTGTCCCTGGCATATTGGGTTTTGCAAGCCCTTAATTTTGCTTTTTCTCTATTTTTAGGCAATTTCCTACTCCTGAAACTTTGGTGCTTGGTGATGTTGGGACAGACTAAACTGTCGTTTCTTAAAAATGTGGTATTGTGTGCCATGTGGTTTCTGGCCTTTAATTTTTGCTATAATGAGTAATAGCTGTAGAAATTGGAATGTTCTTTGTTGGAACGTAAGAGGCCTGAACTCTGAAGCTAGACAGAGGGCTGTTAGGCAGAAAATTGAGGAGAGCCAATGTTCCATAGCCTGTCTGCAAGAAACCAAATGTACTTCTTTTGACTCGCGGACAATCAAATCTTTCTGCCCTAAAAGATTTGACTCCTTTGTCTGTTCTCCTTCAATTGGAGCTTCTGGTGGAATTATTGTTGTCTGGAATTCTGCAGTTTTTAGTGGCACTATAATTGAAGTGCAGCAGTTTGCTGTGGTGGTTCAGTTTACTTCCAGGCAAAATAATGATTCTTGGACTCTTGTGGCTGTTTATGGTCCTTGTCAGGGTGTAGCCAGGGACAACTTTGTTAATTGGTTATACAACCTGGCTATACCTGTTAATGAGCACTGGTTGCTACTTGGTGATTTTAATTTCCTCCGATCTGTGGATAACAGAAACTTACCGGGTGGGGACATAAATGACATGTTCATCTTTAATGAGATTATCGGTCACCTGGGCCTCCTTGAACTTCCAATCAAAGGCAGATCCTACACATGGTCCAATATGCAGGATACCCCACTCCTTGAGCAGATAGATTGGTTTTTCGCCTCTGTAGATTGGATTTCTGATTACCCCATGACTGAAGTTCTGCCCCTGGCTAGGACTGCATCAGATCATGTGCCTTGTCTAGTATCCATCAAAACTTCCATTCCAAAATCAAACATCTTTAGGTTTGAAAACTATTGGCTTGAACTGGAAGGTTTCATGAATTGTGTTGAATCCTCTTGGAAGCAGCCCTCTCGGAAGACACACATAACTGCTAAAATTGCAGACAAATTTAAGTGTTTGAGAATGTGTCTTAAGAGATGGCAAATGAATATTTCCAAATTGAGGCTATTGATTAGCAAATGCAATCATGTCATTTTCCTTTTGGATGAATTAGAGGAGTGGAGGCCTCTTGTTATTCAAGAGAACAACTTCAGAAGAATTGTCAAAACACATTTGGAAAAGATTCTGCACTTACAGTTTCTGTACTGGAAGAAACGATGCTCTATCAGATACTTTAAGGTGGGGGAGAAAACACTAAGTTTTTCCATGCTATGGCCACTGAGAGGCATAGGAGAAACTCCATAGCTAGTCTAAGACTACCTGATGGAACTGTAGTTTCTGATCACTCCCAAATATGGCTGGACTTATCTGGAGCTGTTTTAAGAATAGAATGGGCACCTCTAGAGGGATTGTGATGGGTTTTGACTTATCTTCGCTTATCTCAACAGTGTCTGGCCTTGAGGTGCTCACTAGGCCTTTTGAAAAGGAGGAAATGGATAATGTGGTCAAGCATATGCATGTGGATAATGCACCTGGTCCGGATGGATTTAATGGCTTGTTTTTTAAGAAATGCTGGCACCTTATTTCTGGGGATTTTTACGAGCTAGCCCAGGCATTTCATGAGGGAAAGGCTGTCTTAGATAACATCAATAGCTCTTTTATTACTCTTGTGCCCAAAAAACTTTCTCCTGAGGAAGTGGGGGACTTCAGACCTATCTCTCTCACTAGTATGGGGCTTAAATTTTTGTCCAAAATGGCTGCAAATAGACTTCAAACAATGATCATGCAGTGCATCCATAAGAACCAATATGGTTTCATCAAAACCAGAACAATACAGGACTGCCTGGGTTGGACTTTTGAGTACTTGCATCAATGCCACCAGTCCAAGCGGCCAATAGTAATCCTTCAACTGCATTTTGAAAAGGCATTTGACTCCATTGAGCATGAAGCTATCTTTCAAATTCTCAGGTATGAGGGCTTTAATGATAAGTGGATTCTTTGGATGAAACAGCTCCTTACCACTGGTACCTCTTCTGTTCTGCTCAACGGAGTCCCTGGGAAAAAGTTTGTTTGTAAGAAAGGTGTTAGACAGGGTGACCCTGTATCTCCCTTGCTATTTGTCATAGCTGCTGATCTGCTACAAACAGTGATTAATGATATGTACAGGAGGGGAATTCTGCATTTACCTATTCCCTGCCATGATACAGACTACCCTGTGATCCAGTATGCTGATGATACTTTGATCATCCTCCCTACAGACAAGGTCCAACTCATGGCTCTGAAGGATATGCTACAGGTGTTCTCTCAGTCCACTGGTCTGGATGTCAACTACCAAAAGTCTTCCATTATTCCAATCAATGTTGACTCTGCTGTAATGCAGGATTTAGCAACTGCTTTTGACTGTAAAATTGGTACAATGCCATTTACTTATCTGGGATTACCTGTGGGGACCACCAGACCCAAAATGATAGACTTCATGCCACTGGTTGACTGTATGGAGAGAAGAATGGCTACCAGTTCTTCTTTCCTTAACCAAGGAGAAAGGCTACAGTTCCTAAACTCGGCTCTATCTTCTTTACCAATTTTCTTTATGGGTAGTCTTGCCCTCCCAGCTGGTATTCTGAAACAGTTGGAAAGAATTCAAAGGCAGTGCTTGTGGAGAAAGCATAGGGATGAGCCAGCTCCATCTCTGGTGGCTTGGGAACTCATATGTAGGCCAAAAAACAAAGGAGGTCTTGGTATTCTTAACCTGGGGGTTCAGAATGTGGCTCTCCTTCTCAAGCATGCCAGCAATTTCCTGAATAAACGACAAATTCCTTGGGTATCTCTAGTTTGGGACTCATATTATTTTGAGAGAATGCCCCAGGGAACAAATGACTGTGGCTCATTCTGGTGGAGAGATATTTGCAAAGTCATGCAGCATTTTAGGGACTACTCCTGGGTACAGATCAATGAAGGGGACACTGCTCTCTTTTGGTCTGATAATTGGAACCTTGGCTCTGAGACATCTAGTTTTCAGACATGATTCCCAAGGCTTTTCTCTTTTGCCAAGGACCCCTGGATCTCAATTAAAGAAATTTTCAACACCCAGGATCTGCACCAATTTTTTCACCTTCCCTTATCGGCTCAAGCCTTTGATGAGTTAAATCTGATAAAGGTTTTAATGAACTCAAACAGCAGGGACCCCAGCTTGAAGGATTGCTGGTTCTGGCAGGGCTCCTGCAAGTTTTACAAACCCAAGATGTTTTACTCACACTCCTTTCAGTCTGAGTCCTTCAATCCTTTGCTCTGTTGGATATGGAAATCCTCCTGTACTCTCAAGATCAAGGTCTTTGCTTGGTTGCTTATTATGGATAGGTTAAACACCAAGGATATAGTTGAAAGGAGGCACTGGCACATGGAGGATGGAGTCCATTGTAGGCTCTGCCCTTTGCAGGCTAGGGAAACAAGAGATCACTTATTCTTCAATTGCAATTTCAGTGTAAGGGTCTGGAATTATCTGCAGATTGATTGGTCTGCTGGCACATCCATGATTGAGCTGGTTACTCAGGCAAGGAGAGGTTTTGCTAGGCCTTTCTTTTCTGAAGTGGTATTCATTGCTTGCTGGCATATTTGGCTATCAGAAATGCCAAAGTGTTCAGAAATGAGAGGGCCAGTTTCAATAAATGGAGGTTTGCTTTTCGGCAGGATATTAGCCTCATGCAGCACAGGATCAGAGCTGCTTACAAGGATGACCTGCTCAAATGGATCTCTTACCTCCCACCCTAAGCTAGTTTGGTAGGGCTTTCTCTTTTCTTTTTTGTTCTTGTAACCTGGTTACTCCTTGTAATCAACTTGTTGTATCTGTTATTTCTCAATAAAGTTTTGATCTGCTGTGGGGGTTTTACCCCACAGTTCACAGTCAAATCTGTCAAAAACAGAACAGTCTGTAGTAATCTGTAGCTAGCGCAAGATCTGGAACCCCAAAAATTCTAAAATAAATTCTGGACGTGAGGAATTTATCTATTAATCATCTGCAAAAAGAATTAACTAAATAGCACTCTTCAAATAAAAATGACAGCAG
The DNA here is from genome assembly GCF_003073215.2 of Triticum urartu. Taxonomy (NCBI): domain Eukaryota; kingdom Viridiplantae; phylum Streptophyta; class Magnoliopsida; order Poales; family Poaceae; genus Triticum; species Triticum urartu. The sequence goes on from NC_053024.1 coordinate 93,007,731, forward strand.
TTCTCGTGAGCGCTAAAGTTTCTGTTTTTTACAGCAAGTTCAACAAGACTTTCCCCAAGTCTTCCCAACGGTTCTACTTGGCACAAACACTAATTAAACACAAAAAACACAACCAAAACAGAGGCTAAATAATTTATTTATTAAATAACAGCAAGGAAAAATATTGGGTTGTCTCCCAAAGCGCTTTTCTTTAAAGCCTTCTATAGCTAGGCATTGATAATTTTAATGATGCTCACATGAAAGACAAGAATTGAAGCACAAAGAGGGCATCATAAAACATGTGACAAACACATCTAAGTCTAACATACTTCCTATGCATAGGCATCTTATAGGCAAACAAATTGTCAAGGCAAGCAAAAACTAGCATATGCAAGGAAGCGGAAAGAAACAATAGCAATCTCAACATAACGAGAGGTAATTTAGTAACATGAAGATTTCTACAACCATATTTTCCTCTCTCATAGTAATTACATGTAGGATCATAAGCAAATTCAACAAAATAGCTATCACATAAAATATTTTCAACATGATCCACATGCATGCAAAGTTGACACTCTTCCAAAATAGTGGGATTAACATTAACTAAAGTCATGACTTCTCCAAACCCACTTTTATCAAGATTTTCATAAGATTGAACATTCTCCAAATATGTGGGATCTAAAGTTGACACTCTTCCAAACCCACTTTCAATAATATTGCAAACACTATTATCAATCTCATATTCATCATGGGTTTAAATAAATTTTCAAGATCATAAGAAGAATCACCCCAATCATAATCATTGCAACAAGTAGTAGACATAGCAAAACTAGCATCCCCAAGCTTAGGGTTTTGCATCTTATTAGCACAATTGACATCAAGAGAATTTATAATAAAATCATTGCAATCATGCTTTTTATTCAAAGATCTATCATGAGTCACTTCATAAAGCACTTCATCACGATTTTCAGATTTACGGATTTCAGGCAAAAGCTTATAAAGATAATCTAGTGCATCCAAATCACTAGGAATTGGTTCATCATAATTGGATCCCTTAAAAAGATTGGCAAGCGGATGAGGATCCATAGATCTTAGGTTCTCTGTTTAGTAATAAATAAACAACTATTCTAACCATACAAGCAAACAAAAAGCAAACGGGCAAAAGAGGCAATAGAGAGGGAGGATA
>NC_053024.1:93009895-93031858 GCF_003073215.2 Triticum urartu
AGCGTCATCGAACCTTAAGTGTGTAGACCCTACGGGTTCGGGAGACATGCAGACATGACCGAGACGTTCTCCGGTCAATAACCAACAGCGGGATCTGGATACCCATGTTGGCTCCCACATGTTCCACGATGATCTCATCGGATGAACCACGATGTCAAGGACTTAATCAATCCCATATACAATTCCCTTTGTCTATCGGTATGTTACTTGCCCGAGATTCGATCGTCGGAATCCAATACCTAGTTCAATCTCGTTACCGGCAAGTCTCTTTACTCGTTCCGTAACACATCATCCCGTGATCAACTCTTTGGTCACATTGCGCATATGATGATGTCCTACCGAGTGGGCCCAGAGATACCTCTCCGCTTACACGGAGTGACAAATCCCAGTCTCGATTCATGCCAACCCAACAGACACTTTCAGAGATACCTGTAGTGCACCTTTATAATCACCCAGTTACGTTGTGACGTTTGATACACCCAAAGCATTCCTACGGTATCCGGGAGTTGCACAATCTCATGGTCTAAGGAAATGATACTTGACATTAGAAAAGCTTTAGCATACGAACTACACGATCTAGTGCTATGCTTAGGATTGGGTCTTGTCCATCACATCATTCTCCTAATGATGTGATCCCGTTATCAATGACATCTAATGTCCATGGTCAGGAAACCGTGACCATCTGTTGATCAATGAGCTAGTCAACTAGAGGCTCACTAGGGACATGGTGTTGTCTATGTATCCACACATGTATCTGAGTTTCCTATCAATACAATTATAGCATGGATAATAAACGATTATCATGAACAAGGAAATATAATAATAAATAATTTATTATTGCCTCTAGGGCATATTTCCAACAGTCTCCCACTTGCACTAGAGTCAATAATCTAGTTCACATCGCCATGTGATTAACATTCACAGGTCATATCGCCATGTGACTAACACCCAAGAGTTTACTAGAGTCAGTAGTCTAGTTCACATCACTATGTGATTAACACTCAATGAGTTCTAGGTTTGATCATGTTGCTTGTGAGAGAGGTTTTAGTCAACGGGTCTGAACCTTTCAGATCCGTGTGTGCTTTACAAATCTCTATGTCATCTACTAGATGTAGCTACCACGTTCTATTTGGAGCTAATCCAAATAACTGTTCTACTTGGAGCTATTCTAAATTGTTGCTTCATTATACGTATCCGGCATCTCTACTCAGAGCTATCCGGATAGGTGTTAAGCTTGCATCGACGTAACCCTTTACGACGAACTCTTTTACCACCTCCATAATCGAGAAAATTCCTTAGTCCACTAGTTACTAAGGATAACTTTGACCGCTGTCTTGTGATCCATTCTTGGATCACTCTTGTACCCCTTGATTGACTCATGGCAAGGCACACTTCAGGTGCGGTACACAGCATAGCATACTGTAGAGCCTACGTCTTAAGCATAGGGGACGACCTTCGTCCTTTCTCTCTATTCTGCCGTGGTCGAGCTTTAAGTCTTAGCTTCATACCTTACAACCCAGGCAAGAACTCCTTCTTTGACTGATCCATCTTGAACACCTTCAAGATCACATCAAGGCATGTGCTCATTTGAAAGTACTATTAAGCGTTTTGATCTATCCTTATAGATCTTGATGCTCAATGCTCAAGTAGCTTAATCCAGGCTTTCCATTGAAAAACACTTTCCAAATAACCCTATATGCTTTCCAGAAATTCTACGTCACTTCTGATCCACAATATGTCAACAACATATACTCATCAGAAATTTTATAGTGCTCCCATTCACTTCTTTGGAAATACAAGTTTCTCATAAACTTTGTATACACCCAAAATCTTTGATCATCTCATCAAAGAATACATTCCAACTCCGAGATGCTTACTCCAGTCCTCAGAAGGATAGCTGGAGCTTTGCATACTTATTAGCATCTTTCAGGATTGACAAAACCTTCCGGTTGTATCACATACAACCTTTCCTCAAGAAAAATCATCGAGGAAACAATGTTTTGACATCCTATCTGCAAGATTTCATAAATAACGCAGTAATCGCTAATATAATTCCAACAGACTCTTAGCATCACTACGAGTGAGAAAGTCTCACCGTAGTCAACTCCTTGAACTTGTCGGAAAACATCTTAACGATAGTCGAGCTTTCTTAATGGTGACATTTACCATCATTGTCCGCCTTCCTTTTAAAATCCATCTATACTCAACAGCCTCACGACCATCAAGTAGTTCTTCCAAAGTCTACACTTTGTTTTCATACATGGATCCTCTCTCGGATTATATGGCCTCAAGCCATTTATCGGAATCCAGGCCCACCATCGCTTCTCCATAGCTCGTAGGTTCATTGTTGTCTAGCAACATGACTTCCAAGACAGGATTACGTACCACTCTGAAGTAGTACGCATCCTTTTCATCCCACGAGGTTTGGGAGTGACTTGATCCGAAGTCTCATGATCAATATCATAAGCTTCCATTTCAATTGGTGTAGGTGCCACAGGAACAACTCTTTGTGCCCTGCTATACACTAGTTGAAGTGACGGTTCAATAACCTCATCAAGCCTCCACCATCCTCCCACTCAATTCTTTCGAGAGAAACTTTTCCTTGAGAAAGGACCTGATTCTAGAAACAATCCCTTATTGCTTTCGAATCTGAGACAGGAGGTATACCCAACTGTTTCGGGTGTCCTATGAAGATGCATTTATCCGCTTTAGGTTCAAGCTTATCAGCCTGAAACTTTTTCACATAAGCGTCGCAGTCCCAAACTTTTAAGAAATGACAGCTTAGGTTTCTCTAAACCATAGTTCATACGGTGTCATCTCATCGGAATTACGTGGTGCCCCTTTTAAAGTGAATGTGGTTGTCTCTAATGCCTAACCCATAAACTATTGTGGTAATTCGATAAGAGACATCATGGTATGCATCATATCCGATAGGGTGCAATTATGATGTTCGGACACACCATCACACTATGGTGTTCCAGGCTGTATTAGTTTGTGAAACAATTTCCACAATGTCTTAATTCTGCGGCAAACTCGTAATTCAGATATTCATCTCTATGATCATATCATAGATATTTTATCCTCTTGTCACGACGATCTTTCAACTTCACCCTGAAATTACTTGAACCTTTCAATAATTCAGACTCGTGATTCATCAAGTAAATATACTCAACATCTACTCAAATTATCTGTGAAGTAAAAACATAAGGATATCCACTACATGCCTCAGCACTCATTGGACTGCACACATCAAAATGTATTACTTCCAACAATTTGCTTTCTAGTTCCATTTTACTGAAACCGAGGCTTTCAGTCATTTTGCCCATGTGGTATGATTTGTATGTCTCAAGTGATTCAAAAATCAAGTGAGTCCAAATGGTCCATTTGCATGGAGTTTCTTCATGCATATACACCAATAGACATGGTTCGCATGTCTCAAACTTTTCAAAACGAGTGAGCCCAAAGATCCATCAACATGGAGCTTCTTCATGCGTTTTATACCGATATGACTTAAGTGGCAGTGCCACAAGTGGGTGGTACTATCATTACTATCTTATATCTTTTGGCATGAACATGTGTATCACTACGATCGAGATTCAATGAACCATTCATTTTAGGCGTAAGACCATTGAAGGTATTATTCAAATAAACAGAGTAACCATTATTCTTCTTAAATGAATAACCGTATCGCGATAGACATAATCCAATCATGTCTATGCTCAACGCAAACACCAAATAACAATTATTTAGGTTTAACACCAATCTCGATGGTAGAGGGAGCGTGCGATGCTTGATCATATCAACATTGGAGACACTTCCAACACATATCGTCAGCTCACCTTTAGCTAGTCTCCGTTTATTCCGTAGCTATTATTTCGAGTTACTAACACTTAGCAACCGAACCGGTATCTAATACCCTGGTGCTACTAGGAGTACTAGTAAAGTACACATCAACACAATGTATATCCAATATACTTCTATCGACCTTGCCAGCCTTCTCATCTACCAAGTATCTAGGGTAATTCTGTTCCAGTGGCTGTTCCCCTTATTACAGAAGCACTCAGTCTCGGGTTTGGGTTCAACCTTGGGTTTCTTCACTAGAGCAGCAGCTGAATTGCCGTTTTATGAAGTATCCCTTCGTGCCCTTGCCCTTCTTGAAACTAGTGGTTTCACCAACCATCAACAATTGATGCTCCTTCTTGATTTCTACTTTTGTGGTGTCAAACATCACGAACATCTCAAGGATCATCATACATGTCCCCGATATATTATAGTTCATCACGAAGCTCTAGCAGCTTGGTGGTAATGACTTCGGAGAAACATCACTATCTTATCTGGAAGATTAACTCCCACTCGATTCAAATGATTGTTGTACTCAGACAATCTGAGCACAAGCTCAACAATTGAGCTTTTCTCCCTTAGTTTGCAGGCTAAGAAAATCGTCGGAGGTCTTATATCTCTTGACGTGGGCACGAGCTTGAAATACCAATTTCAGCCCTCAAAACATCTCATATGTTTCGCGACGTTTCAAAACGTCTTTGGTGCCTCAACTCTAAACCGTTTAACTGAACTATCATGTAGTTATCAAAATGTGTATGTCAGATGTTCGCAACATCCACAGACAACGTTCGAGGTTCAGCACACTGAGCGGTGCATTAAGGACATAGGCCTTCTATGAAGCAATGAGGACAATCCTCAGTTTACGGACCTAGTCCGCATAATTGCTACTATCAACTTTCAACTAATTTTTCTCTAGGAACATATCTAAACAGTAGAACTACAACGCGAGCTACGACATAATTTGCAAAATCCTTTTTGACTATGTTCAGGATAATAAAGTTCATCTTATGAACTCCCACTTAGATAGACATCCCTCTAGTCATCTAAGTGATTACATGATCCGAGTCAACTAGGCCGTGTCCGATCTGTGCGTGAGACGGACTAGTCAACGTCGGTGAACATCTTCATGTTGATCGTATCTTCTATACGACTCATGCTCGACCTTTCGGTCTTCTGTGTTCCGAGGCCATGTCTGTACATGCTAGGCTCGTCAAGTTAACCCTAAGTGTTTTTTGCATGTGTAAAACTGTCTTACACCCGTTGTATGTGAACGTAAGGATCCATCACACCCGATTAACACGTGGTGCTTAGAAACGACGAACTGTAGCAACGGTGCACAGTTAGGGGAGAACACTTCTTGAAATTGTTGTAAGGGATCATCTTATTTACTACCGTCGTTCTAAGCGAATAAGATGTATAAACATGATAAACATCACATGCAATCAAATAGTGACATGATATGGCCAATATCATATTGCTCCTTTTGATCTCCATCTTCGGGGCTCCATGATCATCATCGTCACCGGCACGACACCATGATCTCCATCATCATGATCTCCATCATCGTGTCTTCTTGAAGTTGTCTCGTCATTGACATGCAAGTCGTGATTCCCTTGACAAGAACATGATCAATCTCATACATCACATATATCATTCATCACATCCTTTTGGCCATATCACATCACATAGCATACCCTGCAAAAACAAGTTAGACGTCCTCTAATTGTTGTTTGCATGTTTTACGTGGCTGCTATGGGTTTCTAGCAAGAACGTTTCTTACCTACGCAAAGACCACAACGTGATATGCCAATTGCTATTTACCCTTCATAAGGACCCTTTTCATCGAATCCGATCCGACTAAAGTGGGAGAGACAGACACCCGCTAGCCACCTTATGCAACTAGTGCATGTCAGTCGGTGGAACCAGTCTCACGTAAGAGTACGTGTAAGGTCGGTCCGGGCCGCTTCATCCCACGATGCCGCCGAATCAAGATAAGACTAGTAACGGCAAGCATATTGAACAAAATCAACGCCCACAACTACTTTGTGTTCTACTCGTGCATAGAATCTACGCAATACACCTAGCTCTGATACCACTGCTGGGGAACGTAGCAGAAATTCAAAATTTTCCTACGTGTCACCAAGATCTATCTATGGAGATACCAGCAACGAGGGGAAGGAGAGTGCATCTACATACCCTTGTAGATCGCTAAGCGGAAGCGTTCAAGTGAACGGGGTTGATGGAGTCGTACTCGTCGTGATTCAAATCACCGATGACCAAGTGCCGAACGCACGGCACCTCCGCGTTCAACACACGTACAGCCCGGTGACGTCTCCCACGCCTTGATCTAGCAAGGAGAGAGGGAGAGGTTGAGGAAGACTCCATCCAACAGCAGCACAACGGCATGGTGGTGGTGGAGGAGCGTGGCAATCCTGCAGGGCTTCGCCAAGCACCACGGGAGAGGAGAAGGACTTAGGAGAGAGGGAGGGGCTGCACCAAAGGCATAAGGTGTGTCTCAAGAGGCCCTCCTACCCTCATTATATATAGGGAGCCCAAGGGGGGGGTGCGCCAGCCCTAGGAGATCCAATCTCCTAGGGGGCGGCGGCCAGGGGAGGAGTCCTTCCCCCCCAAGGCACCTAAGAGGTGCCTTCCCCTTCTGGGACTCTTCCTTTAGGGTTTCCCCAGGCGCATGGGCCTCTTGGGGCTGGTTCCCTTGGCCCATGTAGGCCAAGGCGCACCCCCTACAGCCCATGTGGCCCCCGGGGCAGGTGGCCCCACCCGGTGGGCCCCCGGGACCCCCTCCGGTGGTCCCGGTACAATACCGATAACCCCGAAACTTGTCCCGATGGCCGAAACAGCACTTCCTATATATAATTCTTTACCTCCGGACCATTCCGGAACTCCTCGTGACGTCCGGGATCTCATCCGGGACTCCGAACAACATTCGGGTTTACTGCATATACATATCTTCACAACCCTAGCGTCACGAACCTTAAGTGTGTAGACCCTACGGGTTCGGGAGACATGCAGACATGACCGAGACGTTCTCTGGTCAATAACCAACAGCGGGATCTGGATACCCATGTTGGCTCCCACATGTTCCACGATGATCTCATCGGATGAACCACGATGTCAAGGACTTAATCAATCCCGTATACAATTCCCTTTGTCTAGCGGTATTATACTTGCCCGAGATTCGATCGTCGGTATCCCTATACCTTGTTCAATCTCGTTACTGGCAAGTCTCTTTTACTCGTTCCGTAACACATCATCCCGTGATCAACTCCTTGATCACATTGTGCACATTATGATGATGTCCTACCGAGTGGGCCCAGAGATACCTCTCCGCTTACACGGAGTAACAAATCCCAGTCTCGATTCGTGGCCAACCCGACAGACACTTTCGGAGACCCTGTAATGCACCTTATAGTCCACCCAGTTTACGTTTGTGACGTTTGATACACCAAAGAATTCCTACGGTATCCGGGAGTTGCACAATCTCATGGTCTAAGGAAATGATACTTGACATTAGAAAAGCTATAGCATATGAACTACACGATCTAGTGCTATGCTTAGGATTGGGTCTTGTCCATCACATCATTCTCCTAATGATGTGATCCCGTTATCAACGACATCCAATGTCCATGGTTAGGAAACCGTAACCATCTATTGATCAACGAGCTAGTCAACTAGAGGCTTACTAGGGACATGGTGTTGTCTATGTATCCACACATGTATCTGAGTTTCCTATCAATACAATTATAGCATGGATAATAAACGATTATCATGAACAAGGAAATATAATAATAACCAATTTATTATTGCCTCTAGGGCATATTTCCAACATGATCACCATCGTCACCGGCTTGACACCTTGATCTCCATCGAAGCATCGTTGTCGTCTCGCCAACTATTACTACTACGACTATCGCTACCTGTTAGTGATAAAGTAAGCAAAAGTAACATTTTTGAGTTTTGTAGTGATTGTAATAGTAGTAGCGGAAAAGTAAATAAGCGAAGAACAATAAATGGAAAAGCTGATGCCTTCCTACCCACCCAGGTTCAAGGCATGGTACTTGCAATTTGGGGTTGTTGCACCAATTATACTGTAGGGGGTTCCCTTACCGTCTTTCTGTCAAAATAAATAAATGGAAAAGCTCGTAGGCATTGGATCGGTGATGGAGAATTATGCCGGATGCGATCGATCATGTAACAGTCATAACCTAGGGTGACACAGAACTAGCTCCAGTTCCTCAATGTAATGTAGGCATGTATTCCGAATATAGTCATACGTGCTTATGGAAAAGAACTTGCACCCATGGGAGTGGGGTCCTATTGGAAACTAAGGGATATTAAGGCCTCCTTTTAATAAAGTACCGGACCAAAGCATTAACACATAGTGAATAGATGAACTCCTCAAACTACGGTCATCACCATTATGTATCCCGATTATTGTCACTTCGGGGTTAACGGATCATAACACATAATAGGTGACCATAGACTTGCAAGATAGGATCAAGAACTCTCTTAAATTGATGAAAACATAATAGATTCAGATCTGAAATCATGGCACTCGGGCCCTAGTGACAAGCATTAAGCATAGCAAAGTCATAGCAACATCAATCTCAGAACATAATGGATACTAGGGATCAAACCCTAACAAAACTAACTCGATTACATGATAAATCTTATCCAACCCATCACCGTCCAGCAAGCCTACGATGGAATTACTCACGCACGGCGGTGATCATCTTGAAATTGGTGATGGAGGAAGGTTGATGATGACGATGGCGATGAATTCCCCTCTCCGAAGACCCGAACGGACTCCAGATCAGCCTTCCCGAGAGAGTTTAGGGCTTGGTGGTGGCTCCGTATCGTAAAACACGATGAATCCTTCTCTCTGATTTTTTCTCCCCGAAAGTGAATATATGGAGTCAAGGTTGAGGTCGGTGGAGCGTCAGGGGGCCCATGAGGCAGGGGGCGCGCCTAGGGGGTAGGGCGCGCCCCCACCCTCATGGACAGGTGGTGGGCCCCCTGACGTGGATCTTTCTTCCAGTATTTTTTATATATTCCAAAATAATTCTCCATTGATTTTCTCGTCAATTCGCCACCACACCTACCCACAAACCCAACCCGCGCAAACAACAAACCCCAAATATACGTCGACCCAATACCCCAATACACACATCAAGCAACACCGTACATACCTCCCACCCATACCACCACCACTCCACAACCACACCACCTACTCGCACCAACCATGCCCAGAAACAACAACACCACAAATACACTCTCATCATCTTCACCTCCACCACAACCTCCCATCGCACAACACCAACAACACTACAGAAACACTCAACCAACAGCACACCACACCATACCATACTCACACCCAAGACATTCCGAGAACCATTTCTGCACAAAAATAACACCATGGCAATTCTACTGAAAACAGTGTCAGTCCGGGTTAGTTCCATTCAAATCATGCAAGTTAGAGTCCAAAACAAGGGCAAAAGTGTTTGGAAAAGTAGATACGACGGAGACGTATCAACTACCCCAAGCTTAAACCTTTGCTTGTCCTCAAGCAATTCAGTTGATAAACTGAAAGTGATAAAGAAAAACTTTTACAAACTCTGTTTGCTCTTGTTGTTGTAAATATGTAAAGCCAGCATTCAAGTTTTCAACAAAGATTATGAACTAACCATATTCACAATAACATTTAGGTCTCATGTTTACTCATATCAATGGCATAATCAACTAGCGAGCAATAATAATAAATCTCGGATGACAACACTTTCTCAAAACAATCATAATATGATATAACAAGATGGTATCTCGCTAGCCCTTTCTGAGACCGCAAAACATAAATGCAGAGCACCTTTAAAGATCAAGGACTGACTAGACATTGTAATTCATGGTAAAAGAGATCCAGTCAAGTCATACTCAATGTAAACTAATAGTAATGATGCAAATGACAGCGGTGCTCTCCAACTGGTGCTTTTTAATAAGAGGATGATGACTCAACATAAAAGTAAATGGATAGGCCCTTCGCAGAGGGAAGCAGGATTTGTAGAGGTGCCAGAGCTCGATACCCAACCCACACACACCACCCCACACGATCACCCGAAAACCACAACACACACCCCACACACACGAGCCTCGGTTTTGAAATAAGATATGAATAATATGAGCGGTTATACCTCTTCAACACTCCTGCTTCACACCCACAAATACAAACAACACAACACAACCCACAACACGCGACACCACACGACGTCTCACACCAATAGCACAATCACAAAATCTAATACTACAAACCACCAACCCCAGCCCTACAACACACAATACACACTACACCGACGCCCCACAACCCGAACAACACACCACACACCCACCGCACCACCCTAATCTCCAAACCCCCAACCCACCACTAGAACACCAAACCCACACACCCAACGCAAACCACCACCACACACACCACACACCCACCACCCACAAAACACTAAACCCACATCAACCAAACAAATCAAAGTTCCCAAACAGAATCGTAAAGTTTATACTCCCCCTCCACCATCAATGCATCACCATGCGAAACACCGAGTGCCTCCAACTAAAAAGAGTCCCGGGGGAGTTTGTTTACAGTTATTTTGATTTGATTTGCATAAAGCATCGGACTGGGCATCCGGGTACCAAGCCATTTTCTCATACCGGTAACGCCTCAAACAAAATCAATACCCACATCACACCACACACACTCACCACCCCCACCACACCGTCCCTCACAACACCACGACACAACACCCAACTCACAACACACACACACAACACAACACAACACAACACAATTCACACACACACACAACACAACACAACACAACACAACACAACACAACACAACACAACACAACACAACACAACACAACACAACACAACACAACACAACACAACACAACACAACACAACACAACACAACACAACACAACACAACACAACACAACACAACACAACACAACACAACACAACACAACACAACACAACACAACACAAGCACAACACAACACAACACAACACAACACACACAAAGAAACAACATATAAACAACACACAAACAACACCAACACACAATACACAAAGGAAAATATAACACAAACATACATAACAAAAAACAAAAACAAACACACCTACATGAACAACAGAAAAGACCACATACTACACACCACAACACAATACACGACGCAACACAAACAAAAAACCATATACCACAACAAAACAACAACAACCACACAATCTAAGAAAGACAAACAAATAACACCACACAAACAAAACAACAATACTAAAATAAACAACAATACATACCACAGAACAACACAGACAAAACAAGAAAGAAATAACAAAGAAATAAACAAAAAAAAAAAAAAAGAAAATAAAATAAAGAGAAAAATAACAAAACAAAGAAAAAAAAAATAATAAAGAAAAGAAAATAGAGACATACAATAAATAGAGACAAAAAAAAAAAAAAAAAAAAAAACACATATATGAACAACAACAAAAAACACACACAAAAACAAAAAAAAACCCATCCAACCCCCTTACTCAGCATACAAGACATAACAACACAAAACACCAACACAAAAAACAACAAACACACCAAACAAACACAACCAAGATCTCCAAACATAAGCACCACACACACCACACCAACCTAACTCGGACAAACACAAACACCCAACCCACACACCCCCACACCACACATCACCACAACAGCGAACAAAAAACACAATTAGCGCCAAACACACACACAAAAACAGAACCAACAGCAACAACTCTCCACACTACCCCCCGCCTACAAATAACAAAATAAGAATACAAAAACACAACCCACAAACACACAACAGATAGGCAAACACACACCCCCACACCTACGGCCCATACGACAACACAAAATCACCACTCATCGAACCCCAACAACATAAAACACCCGCGGACCCAAAATAGAGCCAGCCGAACCAACAGTACAACACCATAGAACTATCGCATTAAAATTAAACTCAAACACCCGCCAAACTGGACGAAGCCCGAAACCACCACAACATGCGTAGAGAACACTAACTGCACCCACTGAAACCTAACAACCTATCGTAGGACTCTACTGATCTGCATCCTTCTCTGATGTCACATCACTAACACTGACAGCCCCAGATAGAACCACGCTGACACTACCAGCACAACCTGCACCACCACCTCATCTCGCATCATTCAAAACGAGCACAGGAACTACCCCAACAACCCCTCCACGCACCTCATACACATCATCAACCATTTTAATAGCCCATGTATTGCAGCACGACCAACAGTGACAAACCACACATCAATGACCAACAGCTCAAAAGCTCACGATACTATTAGCCCGGACATACAGCAGACCTATAAATCTCTATTGTCATATGCAACAATCCATGTATCTTTCATACACACGGCTTCAACTCAACGAACGATGAACGATAAAATCCAATAATTAACTAACAACAAACACCACAAGACGAAGACTCTCCCAGCGCTCCTACATCACCAGCCATCTACTGACATGCCAATACCACGGAACATCGAAGTTCATCATATAATCATCATTATTGCCTCTCACTTGCATGATCCGAATAGTGTGGATAATAATAATAGTGCACAGTGCATTGGACATAAGAGCTGGAACTCTGCAAGCATACAATTCAAGAGGGAAGACAAGGTAATATGGGCCTCTTTGTTAGATCTATAATAATGCATATGAGAGCCACTTCAATCATTTTAATCATGGCCTTTCTCCTCTCGACCCACAAAGAAAAAGAAAAGAAATAAAACTATTTACACGGGAAAGCTCCCAACAAGCAAAAGAAGAACAAATCTTTTTGGGTTTTCTTTTAATTACTACTACTACAGCATGAAAAGTAAACTAGCTAAAAAGCTACAACTAATTTTTTGGTTTTCTAAGGTTTATCAAACACACAAGAAGAAAGCATAAAAAAGGAAAATAAACTAGCATGGATATTACAATGAAAAAGTATGAGCACCGACAACTAGCAATGAGTGTGTGAACATGAATGTAATGTCGGTGAGAAATACGTACTCCCCCAAGCTTAGGCTTTTGGCCTAAGTTGGTCTATGGCCACGGCTGGCCTGGCGGATATCCAAAGTTGTAGTGGGGTCGTACTGAGAAGAATCCCCCTGGTGCCACTGGTTGGCGATCTCTTCCCGGATTCCACTGATAAACAGACTGCCGGTGAGGATCAAATTGTGGTTCCGGCTCTGGCTCTAAGACCACTCCAAGCCTGTTCACGAGCGTCTATCGGACTAGCGCCCGTCGAAAATAAGGCCCTCGGCAGCAAACAAACAACCACCCACAACACGAGCTACCTTGCATGTGCACCGACCAGTCAAACAAAGACAAGGAACGGCCACGGCAACGTAATAGATACTCCGAGAGTAAGACTTTTATCCCACATATCAAGCTCAAAACCCACATGATACCCATTACAAAGCACCAGCTACTCTTCTCTCTACATACCAATATAACACAAAATAACACTCCATGCATAAAGACAACTCACTGTCACCATACTACCAAACCATACATAGTACTAACAGAAACACAAACAAAAGAAACCAGGACCACCTCCCACAACTCCTCTCCTTCCGACAATCTCCTCAAACCATGTAACTACCCTCACCTACGGTATATTTAAACTGCACACTGCAGCAGCAGCAGACCAAGCGCGCCAGAGAGGCGGACCAGACGTATAGACCTCCAGCACAGCGCGACCTAGCAATCCCGAGTTCAAAGATCAAAAAACCATCTGAGCACACACCTAGCAACACAAATCAGTCACAAACCCAACCCCCGGAATAATAACCTTCTCCCTATGTGTACTCCAACCTTGCCGAGTTATCCCACCCGGCGTTAAGTTATTTTATTTCCTCGGGCTCGGGTTTTTGTCTCCGTGTGTTGTTATCATTGTCATGCATCTCATATCATGTCATCATGTGCATTGCATTTGCATACATGTTTGTCTCATGCATTCGAGCATTTTCCCCGTTGTCTGTTTTGCATTCCGGCGCTTCGTTCTCCTCCGGTGGTCATTTCTAGCTTTCTTTCGTGTGTGGGGATTAAACATTTCCGGATTGGACCGAGACTTGCCAAGCGGCCTTGGTTTACTACCGGTAGACCGCCTGTCAAGTTTCGTATCATTTGGACTTCGTTTGATACTCCAACAGTTAACCGAGGGACCGAAAAGGCCTCGTGTGTGTTGCAGCCCAACACCCCTCCAATTTGGCCCAAAACCCACCTAACTCTGCTCCATCGTCTAGAGCGTTCGATCACGATCGCGTGGCCGAAAACCGCACCTCATTTGGACTCTCCTAACTCCATCTATGCCTATAAATAGGTCCTCCTCGAAAATCTCGGATCCCCCTCCCCGAAACCCTAATTTTTCCCTCTCTGCGCCGGCCGGACACGTCCGAATCCGACCGGACGCGTCCGCGCCGCCACCGCCGCCCAATCGCGCGCCGCCACCTGTCCCGCCGCCGCCTCCCACCGCGCGGCCCGGGAGCCCGGAGCCGGCCCCCGCGGCCCGCTTCCCGCGCCGCCCCGGTCCGCCTCTCGCCGCCCTGCCACCGCCGCCGGATCCGCCGCCGCCCGAGCCGCCTCCGGCCGCCTCCGCAGCGCCGCCCGCTGCAGCCGTCGCCGCCGACTCCGCCCCGGCCGGATCCGCCGCACGCCGACGAGCTCCACCGGCCTCGCCCCGCCGCCTCCTCCGGTGAACCTCGGCGCCCGTGCCCTGGCGAGATCGGATCCAGATCCGGATGCTACAGTAAACCCTAATCCGGAGGTTGATTTTTTTTTCACAAGTCCTAGAAATTCCGATCCAAGTGCCTCATGTTCGCGGCTCCGTAACTTTGCATCCGTAGCTCCGATTCATGCATATAGCATATCAAAAATGTCATCTCAGAGAAGTACATCATTTCATTCCATTGCATCATTTTCATTTGAGTTCATCTTTGATGCCCGAAATTGCTGTTTAGAAGAGGGCTACTTGAGTTAATTGTTCAGATCTGTTACTCCGTTTAGCCACTTTTGTCATTTTTGCCATGATTAATGTGTGCCATGCTATGACCTGAATGCTCTACATGTGTTTTGTTAAGGTTTTGTCATCTTTCCAGAGGTTGCACCCATGTTATTTTTTAGGATGTGTGTGGTGATGACTTGTGCAAGCCTGCAAGTGGTGCACTTGCTAATTCTGTTTTCAGGGAACTTAGTAATATCACAAGTCCTGGATCTGTTTATTCTCATGATGCCATATTGTTCTTGTTGTTTCCTAGGTGCATCCGTCGTGCCTCTTTTTGAGGATGATCAGTAAGGGAGTTTGTTAATCTTGTAGTGCTCTATCCATCCATTTTGGTTTGCAATTATGGAGCACCCTTAAATCGAGCTCTACTTTTGCCTACTTTGTGAATCTGGGCAGATTCAACTTGTTTGCAATTTGCCGGTGATGTTGTAGTTGATCCGTGCATGCTATGCTATTGTTCTTGCCATGTCCAGGCTTGCATTTTGTGCCTTCCTTGATGGGTGTATGCTTGTCATTGCCATGACTTGCACCGTTAGGTGAGTGGCATCGAGCTCCGTAAAACATGCCTACTTTGAGTTAATATTTCAGCATGTGTCAGTTTTCACTAAGTCTGAAAAACTGATTATGTTTTTCTATGTTCACATGCTTGCATTGTATTTTCTGATCCACTTTGGCTCAAGGTCAACTAAGGGACTTTTGTTAGCTCTTTGAATAGCTCCATGCCATGCTTTACTTTGCCATGTTCAGGTCCTGTAGCATGTAGCTTTTGTTGCTCCGAAGAGGTCTACCTGATCTGAAATTCCAGACAAGTGTTAATTTCACTAAGTCTGAGATCTGTTTGTCATTTGCATTTTTGCCATGTTTATTTGAACCTGTTAATGGATGAATTGGCCGTTAGCTCAGTGCTAGACTTTTGTTAAGAATCTTGTGTGCATCCCTCAATGTATTTTGTTGTCATGTTTGGGTTCTTGTAGCATGTTCATCTCATTGCATTTAGATTGCCCTACTTGTGCTGTAAATCGCAGACCGGTGTCATTTTGAATCGCTTGCCCATTCCAAACCGTAACTCCGATTCCGGCGTTCTATAGTTTTTACAAGCGATTTCATCTCATCTTTCCAGTGGCACACTTGGTTTTCCAAGTTGAGGCCAGGTTCATGCATTTCCTGTCATATCTTGCATTTTGCATCCCGCATCGCATCCCGCAAGCATATCATCTTTTGCATCGTGTTGTTTGAGTTTGCACGTGGTTGATTGTATCCTTGTTGCTTGTTTGTCTTGTTTGGGTAGAGTCGGGAGACGAGTTCGCTAACGAGGAGCCCGTTGAGTTTGCTTTTGAGGATCCAGTCAACTCTGACAACTGTGCAGGCAAGATGATCATACCCCCGAAATCACTACTATCTTTGCTATGCTAGTTTGCTCGCTCTTTTACCTATGCCATTGCCACGATGCCTACCACTTTATTGCAAGCCTCCCAAATTTCCATGTCAAACCTCTAACCCACCATGTCCTAGCAAACCGTTGATTGGCTATGTTACCGCTTTGCTCAGCCCCTCTTATAGCGTTGCTAGTTGTAGGTGAAGATTGGAGGCCGTTCCTTGTTGGAACATTTAATTACTTGTTGGGATATCATTATATTACTTTGTTATATTAATGCATCTATATACTTGGTAAAGGGTAGAAGGCTCGGCCTCTCGCCTAGTGTTTTGTTCCACTCTTGCCGCCCTAGTTTCTGTCATATCGGTGTTATGTTCCCGGATTTTGCGTTCCTTACACGGTTGGGTTATAATGGGAACCCCTTGATATTTTGCCTTGATTAAAGCTTTTCCAGCAATGCCCAACCTTGGTTTTACCATTTGCCACCTACCCTTTTCTTTCCCTTGGGTTCTGCAGACTCAAGGGTCATCTTATTTTAGCCCCCCATGGGCCAGTGCTCCCTCTGAGTGTTGGTCCGAACTGAGCTGCCTGCGGGGCCACCTCGGGGAAACTTGAGGGTTGGTTTTACTCGTAGCTAGTCTCATCTGAGTGTGCCCTGAGAAAGAGATATGTGCAGCTCCTATCGGGATTTGTCGGCACATTCGGGCGGTGTTGCTGGTCTTGTTTTAACCTGTCGAAGTGTCTTGAGATACCGAGATATCGAGTCTGATCGGAACGTCTTGGGAGGAGGTCTATTCCTTCGTTGACCGTGAGAGCTTGTCATGGGCTAAGTTGGGACTCCCCTGCAGGGATTGAACTTTCGAAAGCCGTGCCTGCGGTTATGGGCAGATGGGAATTTGTTAATGTCCGGTTGTAGATAACTTGAATCTTAATTAATTAAAATGAATCAAACTGAGTGTGTTGCCGTGGTGGCCTCTTCTCGGCGGAGTCCGGGAAGTGGACACGGTGTTGGAGTAATGCTTGCGCAGGTTGCTCTTCTAGATTCTCGCTCGCGCTTTGCCTCCTCTTCTCGCTCTCTTTTGCGTATAAGATAGCCACCATATATGATAGTCGCTTGCTGCAGCTCCACATATATTTGTCTTATCCATTCCTATAAGCTTAAATAGTCTTGATCGCGAGGGTGCGAGATTGCTGAGTCCCTGTGGCTCACAGATACTATAATTCCAGATGCAGGTCCTGGTGATTCCGCTCCAGGTGACGAGTACGAGCTCAAGTGGGAGTTCGACGAGGACTCTCAGCGTTATTATGTTTCCTTTCCCGATGATCAGTAGTGGTGCCTAGTTGGGGTTTGATTCAGGGCCTTGTCGCATGTTGGGTTCTTTTCTATTTTGGCGCTGTAGTCGGGCCATGAGTGTCTGTTTGATGGATGTTATTTATGTACTCTGATGTGACGTGGCGAGTGTAAGCCAACTATGTTCTTCCCCTTTTATTATATATTACATGGGTTGTTGTAATGATTGCCTGACTTGCGACATTGCTTTCAATGCGGTTATGTCTCTAAGTCGTGCCTCGACACGTGGGAGCTATAGCCGCATCGAGGGCGTTACAAGTTGGTAATCAGAGCCTTCCCCGACCTTAGGAGCCCCATTGCTTGTTCGTTTTTAGCAGCCGAGTTGTGTCTAGAAAAATGTTTTGAGTCATTTAGGAATTATATATCGGAGAGCTTAGGAATTATTTTTACTTCCCAGTCTCCTCATCGCTCTGGTAAGGCATCCTGACGTAGAGTTTTGACTCTTCTCTTCTCAAATTTCACTAAAAAAAATTTTAGGATCATGCGAGTATCTTGGATTTGTTCCGATGGCTTATGATGAGAATACTGTCTTGGTGCCTCCTGTCAGGGGTTTAGTGGAAGTGTCCCGGGGAGTTGAGCTCTGAGGTGTTGTCATCATAATTTTATCGTTGCAATTCTGGAATACTTGAGATATGTTCACCGACATCGAAAATCTCTTTTATGCAGTTCGTTGGTGAGATAACCTCGACGCCACCCAGTACTGGGGCGGGAGTTCGGGAGTATCGCCATAACTTGTATAACGGATGCTTTTCGAAGGTTGAGGTAGATGATTTCCGAAGGTTTCTTGGTTATGTGTTGAAGGATGGATACAGCTGGATGTAGGATTTGCTAGATTTGGGTGAGATATTATGCTTCCCCTGTATCCCCAACACCTGATTGCATAACCGGAAAGGTTCGGGAGTTTCATAGGTGGGAATTCAAGTAGCTCTTAGGATATCTTTCCGACAGATGTATGATATGAAATTGGGGTTCGACGTCTAGTGGTCCGCCTATTCACGGTCGGTTTTACAGTGGTCTCGTTGTGTCTTAAAGAGTCCTTGGCTATGCCGACTCGGGGACGCTTCGTATGTCATGTGCACTGCCTTGTACATGATGGTGCTGTACGATCGAGCCCGTGTAGGCCCCACCACGAAAACTTCGGGCGAAATTTCTATCATATGTTTGTTCTGGCTTATTCCGCAAGCCAATCCTTTGTTTTGTTTTCAGTTGTGGTATTCGAGTTGCTTCGAAGTCAAATGTTGATTCCATACCTTCCCTAAGTGGTGTTCTCATATTACTATGTGAATACTAATCCTCCTCGATCATAGAGTTTGTCATTTTAATTTCTTCTCACCGGTGTGTTTTCTCTTCAAGTGGATCCGATCATTTCAACATCAGTAAGATCAATGATCAGTTCTTCTCTACGGTGTTTGTTTCACCCATTCCAAATTGTCTTTGTTTTTCCCACCCTCCCTCCCTTTTGTTTTTTTTCCTCCAAGGATTCAGATCTCTTAATCGAGTATCCATATTATTGATGTGAAGTCTCTCCATTCCTTTCCTTCAATGTTCTTATCCGGTGATTCTCATGAAGATACTAACGGAGCTTCTAGTTCATCATTCTTCTTTCTTTTATCTTCTCCGGTGGTTTCAAGTCAAGCTTTGTTGATCATACCCTTTCCTCATTTCAAATGCCTTCTCATGCCGGTGCAATCCTTAATCATTCACCTCTCGCTGTTCAATTGTTCCCGGAGTGCTGAAGATATCTCGAGGCTGTTATCTCTTTCAAGCCATTTAATTCGACCGGTGCTTCATCTCTTTTAAATCTTTTCAACGGTGTTCTTTTGAGTGGGCCCTAACCCACAGGTCTTTTCCCAGGATCTTACCTGACTCTTCTAATTTTCCCGGAGCTATCCTAAATTCTTCTCCAAGTTTGACGTAAGGATGCGTTATCATCAGTCAAATACTTTTCTCCAAGATCTTTCAAATTCTTTTCATATTTGGCTCAACCTCTTCGCTTTTGATTCTTCCGGTGTGCCTCAATAATTCTTGGTGGTGTTTCTCGGTGTCATTCGCATCTTTTGAAGAACGAAGAAGAGTTTCTCTTTAATCTCGCTCCATTCTCTTCAAGATTCGTGATTCTAGCGTGTTGCCATCCTCTCGTAATTGTTTTGTTCGTGAGAATTCTTTTTCACCTATCCGGAGTAATTCAAGAGTCTTCTCAGTCTGTTATCCGGAGCCCATCATCGAAGATTATCCATTTCAGCTTCATCTCTCGTTCTCCTAATTTTACCGGTGCTTCATTCAAGTAAGCTTTAATCGGCTCGTGAGCTCCTCGTTCTCATGTATCTAAATCCTCTCAAGCATCTTTGTTCATTTTATAATTCTTCCCGGCGTTTCTTTATCTTCTCTTCGTTCATTTTCATTTCTTACGATGGTTCGTTCAAGTTTTTTCTTCTTTCTCATCATATCAATTCTTTCGTTCTTTTCAATCCTACCGGTGGTTCATTGAAGACTTTCCCAAGCTTGCGCTATATCTCTCTTAATCCTTTTTACGAGAATAAGTGATATGCCAAATCCGTTGATTGTCATCAATTTAAATTGTTGAAGGATACGCATGACATAATTCTTATTCTTGTTTCATCCAAATGATTAATTCCTTATTCCGGAGGTGCATCATATCACATTCTTGGTTCGAGATGCTTTATCTTTTCTTCCCAAGAGTTCCAAGCTTTTGCAATTACATCTCCAGGAGGTCCATCTAAAGCATTGCAAGGATTCACCTTGTGTTTTCAATTTCTCTTTCTTTTCATTCCTTTTGTTTAACGGAGTTCTTCATGGAGGCTCTACATGATGGTTCATCAAGGATTTAATTCCTTCTCCAAATTTTTCATTGAGATTCTCTTCTAAGAAGTTCTAGTTTTCTTCTTCTTGCTATCCGGAGTGCAATTCTTTCTTCCATATTATTGGAGGTGGTATTATGTCATTTTGATAATTTGAGTTCATGTTTCATGATTCATAAGTTATCAAGAATGAGGTAGTTTAAATCCATCAATCTCGTCATTGGAGTTATCTTGGGTTATATTCACCTAAAGCTTTCCTTTAAGGATTGTCGCTCTCATGGTGTTTGTCAATGATCCAATTTCTTCATTTATCCTTTCCGGTGCGATATACTTTCTCGTCTCTTTGTTCATATCAATACAATTCTTTTCCCGCGAGTGGCAGGTTGTCACCTCATAATTTGAGATGTACTCCATAAGACCATATCAAGTTTATTCTTTCGTTGTTGGCTTTCCAATAACTCTGTTCGACCCTTCTCCTTAAGATGCCTTTTCAAGCTCTTTTGTAGCAGAAGTTGGCTTTTCTTCTACATTCTTTTGTCTCAATTATCCTTATCCTATTCTTTCTCCTGGAGGTCTATTGATGTTGCTCCTCTCAACCCATCATCTCGTTTGTCTAAGATCATGCTCTTTTCATGATTTCCCATTTAACCCGAGTGTCGTGCCCTTTTTTTTCAAGTTCTATCACCTTATCAAGTTATTATTCAATTCATTTTCTTTTCAACCGGAGTGCTGCCCGAATTTTGGTTTTCCTTGATCCCCTTCCTTAACCGGAGCATTTTTTTTTCAATATATATCTTGCCCTTCAACCTCAAGGTTTTTTGCAATGTTCTTTATTCCTCTCTTCTAACGGAGTGTTTTCAACTTCGTTCATCTCAGTTGTATTCTTTTCTCAAAATGGCTTAACCTTTTCAAGGTTCGTGGTTTCACTCGTTTGTCAAAGAAGCAACTTAGTTTTACCTATTCTCTTTCTCCTCTGTTTTCCCTCCGGTGCCATTCTAGATCTCGGGACGAGATCCTCTCGTAGTGGTGGAGTGTTGTAACGCCCCGAGACCGATGTGCCAGGTGTCGTTCAGTTATTCTTTGTTGTTTCCTTGTCATTGCTTGCGTGTCATGCATCTCATATCATGTCATCATGTGCATTGCATTTGCATACGTGTTCATCTCATGCATTCGAGCATTTTCCCCGTTGTCCGTTTTGCATTCCGGCGCTTCGTTCTCCTCCGGTGGTCATTTCTAGCTTTGTTTCGTGTGTGGGGATTAAACATTTCCGGATTGGACCGAGACTTGCCAAGCGGCCTTGGTTTACTACCGGTAGACCGCCTGTCAAGTTTCGTACCATTTGGACTTCGTTTGATACTCCAACGGTTAACCGAGGGACCGAAAAGGCCTCGTGTGTGTTGCAGCCCAACACCCCTCCAATTTGGCCCAAAACCCACCAAACTCTGCTCCATGTCCTAGAGCGTT